>NC_053495.1:114133214-114433214 GCF_905171775.1 Rana temporaria
TCCACGGACGGCGCAATCACGTCGGGTCACAGAAGATTAACATAAAACACGCCCCCTTGTCCCACATTTTAATTAGGCGGGCTTACGCCGGCCGATTTACGCTACGCCGCCGCAACTTACGGAGCACTTGCTTTGAGAATACAGCACTTGCCCGTCTAAGTTGTGGCGGTGTAACGTAAATCGGATATGTTACGTGCTCCTACCAGAATCTGGCCCGCAGTGTCCAGACTGCTTTTTTTTCTCAATAGGGTTTAGGTCTGGAGACATGCTTGGCCAGTCTATTACCTTTACCCTCAGCTTCTTTAGCAAGGCAGTGGTCGTCTTGGAGGCATGTTTGCGGTCGTTATCGTGTTGGAATACTGCCCTGCGGCCCAGTCTCCGAGGGAAGGGGATCATGCTCTGCTTCAGTATGTTACAGTACATGTTGGTATTCATGGTTCCCTCAATGAACTGTAGCTCCGCAGTGACGGCAGCACTTATGCATCCCCAGACTATGACACTCC
This sequence comes from Rana temporaria, assembly GCF_905171775.1. Taxonomy (NCBI): domain Eukaryota; kingdom Metazoa; phylum Chordata; class Amphibia; order Anura; family Ranidae; genus Rana; species Rana temporaria. The sequence goes on from NC_053495.1 coordinate 114,133,718, forward strand.
CACCACCATGCTTGATTGTATGCTTTTCTTTGTACTCCTCACCTGGTTGCCGCCACACATGCTTGACGCCATCTAAACCAAATATGTTTATCTTGGTCTCATCAGACCACAGGACATGGTTTCAGTAATCTATGTCCTTAGTCTGCTTGTCTTCAGCAAACTGTGGACTTTCTTGTGCATCATCTTTAGAAGAGGCTTCCTTCTGGGACAACAGCCATGCAGACCAATTTGCTGCAGTGTGCGGTGTATGGTCTGAGCACTGACAGGCTGACCCCCCACCCCTTCAACATCTGCAGCAATGCTGGCAGCACTCATACGTCTATTTCACAAAGCCAACCTCTGGATATGATGCTGAGCATTTGCACTCAACTTCTTTGGTCAACCATGGCAAGGCCTGTTCGGAGTGGAACCTGTCCTGTTAAACTGCTGTATGGTCTTCGCCACCATGCGGAAGTTCTTTTTCAGTGTCTTGGCAATCTTCTTATAGCCTAGGCCAACTTTATGTAGAGCAACAATTATTTCCTCAGAGAGTTCTTTGCCATGAAATGCCATATTGAACTTCCAGTGACCAGCGTGAGAGCGATAACACCAAATTTATCATTCCTGCTCCCCGTTCACACCTGAGGTTTTTGTAACATTGACGAGTCATGTGACACAAGGGGGATGGCACATGGCACTAATTGGGCCCAATTTGGACTTTTTCACTTAGGGGTGTACTCACTTTTGTTGCCAGCGGTATTAAACATTAATGGCTGTGTGTTGAGTTATTTTGAGGGGACAGCAAGTTTATACAAGCTATACACTCAGTACTTTACATTGTAGCAAAGTGTAATTTCTTCAGTGTTGTCACATGAAAAGATATAATAAAATATTTACAAAAATGTGAGGGGTGTACTGACTTTTGTGAGATACTGTACATGAAGTTAATCAGAACGAAGTATACTCCCACCTAGTGGCCAAAAACATGACATACTATATTTCATACACAATACATTGAATATGCTTTGAATGTACTTTTATATATACACAATTCCAGCTAAATATATAAAAAAGGAATCGCAAAAATTGTATAAATATTAAATAAGAATACAACATATATAATTAAAAGAAGGACACAAACATATAAAGGACTATAAACCACCCATAAGTCACTAATATATTGGACTCATATTAGCTGTTGTTGTTAATAGAACAATTAACATCCCAATCTACATTAAGTCCATGGGGAGCATAACATTTCATCTCATGAATCCAGCGGGTTTTTAATCTGGATATCTCACGCCTGCAAAGCTCCCCCTCCAATTAGGGGTGAGCCTGTTTATGGCCACAAAACTAGTACCCGCTGAATCCTTATTATGGCATTCCAAATAATGTCTGGATACAATGTGCTTGGGAAGCCTTGTCTGATATTAGCCACCTATTTGTTGATACGAACATTCATGGCTCTTGTAGTGCAGCCCACATATTGAAGGCCACATGGACAAATAATCAAATACACCAAATATAAAGAGGTGCAGGCGATAAAAGTGTCAATATTAAACGATTGGGCGGTGGTAGTTGATTTAAATTGATTAATCTGTTTGCTCTTATTTTTATTGAGGAGACAAACACTACATTTCATACAGGGGAAATAACCTTTTAAGCTGTGAAAGAAAGAGATCCTGTTAGGAGCATCTAAAATATTAGGTGCCACCTGAAGTCTTAATGGAGGTACGCCTCCAAAAATGACATCTGGGCGGTCAGGGATGATTGGCCCCGGCATCCTATCATTCTTCAAAACATTCTAATGTCTGGACATTATCCTTCTAATGTCCAGATATTGTTGTGAAAACCTACCGTATTTTCCGGCGTATAAGACGACCCCCTAATTTTCCAGGAAAAATTTTGGTTTTGGGATATACTCACTGTATAAGACTACCCCCTTCTTGCTAGTCTTTCTGGAAGCTGAGGGGTAGCCAGAACCGCTGACAGAAACAGGCTTTTTCAAATCTCACTGTGCCATTACATTACATTCCTCACTGTGCCATCACTTCCCCCTCACTGTGCCATTACTTGCCCCTCTCTGTGCCATCACTTGCCCCTCTCTGTGCCATCACTTTCCCCCACTGTGCTTGAACTTGCCCCCCAGTGCAATCACTGCAAACACTCACTTTTTTGCAGGCAGTGACAGTCTCCGTGCTGCGAGCGCGAGCGTCAATTATTTGAAAGCCGCGCCTTCTCGGAGTGTTCTGTGATAGGCGGAAAACAAATCTTTCCAGCAGCGCCTCTGTTCTGTGTTCCGCCTATCACGGACGTCTTCTCATCTCGTCCGAGGATGAGAAGGCATCTGTGATAGGAGGAACACAGAACAGAGGCGCTGCTGGGAAGATTTGTGTTCCGCCTATCACAGAACACTCTGAGGAGAAGGAGCGTCTTTTAAATCATTGACGCTGGCAGCACGGAGATTGTCCCCGGCGTATAAGAAGACCCCCGACTTTGGATGCATGTTTTTGCATCCAGAAAGTCGTCTTATAAGCCGGAAACTACGGTAGTAATAAAAGCAAAACTGAAATCCTTTTCAGCCCTTTCTCAACAAACCCCCCCCCGCAGGTAGGAGAGCTCTATCTGACTGGCGGCCCACATCCAAGATAACTTCATCCAATTCACCAGGTATATAGCCCTTGTCCACAAATCAAGATTTTATGATCATGGCCTGTTTGATATTATCCTCGTATGCAGTAGAATTACGTCTTAGACGGATACATTGACTTTTAGGGACTCCTTTCTACCAGGAGGGATGATGACAACTCTCTTTACCTATATAACTGTCTCTATATGTGGACCTAATGTAGGTCAAAGTAACCAAGGCTCAATTTCTCATTTCAATATTTAAACCTAAAAAGTGAATTTTAGATGCACTTGCTTTGTATTGTAAAGAGATCCCCAAATTGTTGTCATTAAAGGGGTTGTAAAGGTTTGTTTTTTATTTTCTAAATAGGTTCCTTTAAGCTAGTTGATTCACTTACCTTTTCCGTCGATTTCCTTTTTAAATGTTTTTTTTCTTTGTGTGAATTTCTCACTTCCTGTTTCTCCTCAGTAAGCTTGCCCCCATCATCAGAGCTGTTCTGGCTGGGGAAGAGTGAGCCAGAACAGCTTACTGAGGAGGAACAGGAAGTGAGAAATTCAGACAAAGGAAAAAAAACATTTAGAAGGGAAATCGAAGGAAAAGGTTAGTAAACCAACAATGCACTAGCTTAAAGGGGTTGTAAAGGAAAAAAATGTTTTCCCTAAATAGCTTCCTTTACCATAGTGCAGTTCGATTTTAGTTCGATTTTGCTTTTAAATGTCCTTATTTTTTCTGGGAAATGCTCACTTCCTGTTCTTCTGTCTGTAACTCACCACCGTAATGCAAGGCTTTCTTCCTGGTGTGGAGAACGCCTCTTGAGGGGGGAGGGGGCGAGCAGGAGTGTCAGGACGCCCACTAACACACAGCTCCTTTCTCTATCTGCAAAGTAGAGAGTGTCCTGACTTGCCTGCTCGCCCCCTCCCCCCTCAATAGGCTTTCTCCACACCAGGGAGAAAGCCTTGCATTACGGTGGTGAGTTACAGACAGAAGAACAGGAAGTGAGAATTTCTCAGAAGAAATAAGGACATTTAAAAACAAAAATCGAAGGATGAGGTAAGTGAAGGACGATTGCACTAAGGTAAAGGAAGCCATTTAGGAAAAAAAATCCTTTACAACCCCTTTAAATGAACCTATTACCGGCTTTTCCTATTTACATTGTGATCAGCCGTGATTGGACACGGCTGATCACGTGGTAAAGAGTCTCCGTGAGAGACTCTTTACCCTTTACTCTTTACCTTGATCGGTGTTGCGGGGTGTCAGACTGACACCCTGCAACAACGATCGCCGCGATGCGCGCCCCCGGGGGCGCGCAGCGGCTCAGAATCCTGAGGACGTCATATGACGTCTAGTCAGGATTCTACAACCACTTTGCCGTCAATATGTCATTGGCGGGCGGCAAGTGGTTAAGTTGTTCAAAAAAAATACTCAACGATTCAAACTATAAAAAGAAACTCAAAGATTAACTTTAGTGGCCGTAATTGAGTTTATTCTCAATAAATTATATTTTGTGCCTGTTGCAGCTTTTACTTGGTCTCCATAAAATTGACACATGAAATTCTAGTATTTTTATTTGTAATCTGGCTCCATAATTACTGCAAATTTAAATGCTTATTAGGTCTGAGATATATTCTCAGTTAGGGATGTATTCCCATATTTATATAATAGATGACACCCCTGTGGGTCAATAAATGGGGGTGTTGATTAAGAACAGGTGATCACACAGGCGCAGGGGCGTCATTAGGGGTGGTCTGAGGAGGCTGGAGCCCCGAATGTCTAGCCGAGAAAGCCCCGAGTCTTGGGCATGCCGAAGTTAATTAGTAGCCAAAGAGCCGCCGAGCAGGGACCATTCTTTTGCCGAGTGTGCCCGAAGAGACGCAGCAGGTCCTGCCTTCTGGAACCTACAGCGCCTATGATGGACGTCCCACTGGTCCAATCCGGGACGTGTGATGTCCATCATAGGCGCTGCAAGCTCAGAAGGCGGGAATTACAATGCCGCCCGGCGTGCCATAATGCGGCTCTCCTGCTCGGCTCCTGAGGGCGATATGTACTATATGACAGGGTCACGATCACCTCAGGCACATTGGGCGTGACAGCGCTGCACCCCACATCCCAGGTCCCTTCAGCGGCTCTCCTTTCCTCCTCGGCTCCTGCACCACTTCGAGCGAGTCCTCTGGCTTCATCTCTACCACAGCTGAGGTAGGTCACTCAGTGTTAGTGTATGTTGGTCAGTGATTGTGTATGCAGGTCAGGTCAGTGATTGTGTATGTAGGTCAGTGTAGTCAGGATAGGTCAGTGTAGTCAGGTCACAGGTCAGTGTAGTCAGGTCACAGGTCAGGTCAGTGTAGTCAGGACAGGTCAGTGTGGTCAGGACAGGACATTGTAGTCAGGTCAGTGTAGTCAGGTCGTGTTAGTGTATGCAGGTTATGTCAGTGTGTGTGTGTGTGTGTACACTGTCACACACACTCACGTAGGTCGGGGTATGTGTGTCAGGTAGGTCACCCTGCGCCACTCCACCGACTGCACATCCCCCCCCCCGACTTGGCTTGGCTTCGGGCTGAAGCCCCTGGTCTTTTTGGCACCTAGCAACACCCCTGCACAGGTGCCTGGGGCATCATTATGGGGGGCACCAGGAAATATCTCCTGTGTTTTGATCATCGGGGTGGCGTCATAAGTGAGGCGTTGTGCCTTGTCCCTCCAGTGGGATGTCTCTGTCGGATTGCTTAATTGAGGATCCGTGCAGTGACATCCTTATAGGGGCGGTATTTTCCATCTATAGCCACGCCCTCCTGTGGGTATTGTTTCCATCATGGGACGTTACATGTCATGTGGCACATGATGTCAGTTAATGATGCAGGTCCCGCATGCATGCCAGCTTCCTTTCGTGGCTCAATACAGAAATGGAAGATATAAGTAGTGTATTTTACATTGCAAGGTAAGGAGTCCTTGACTCAGAAGAGACCCCCCTCAGTACAGACCACCCCCCTCCATAAGTACAGCCAACAGGACAAACCAATCCCCCTCCATTAGTACAGACTCCCCCCAGGACAAACCACCCCCCTCCATTAGTACAGACTCCCCCAGGACAAACCATCCCTCCAGCAAAAACCAACCTCATCAGCAACCCCCCCACCCTTTACCACACAAGCTTGGGCAGCTCTGGTACATAAAAACACCCGGGCGGCAGCTGAAGAGGAGAGGAAAGTGGGCAGCCATGCCACCTGGGTGGAGAACAAATTGTGACAGGCTTGGGCAGCAGGCATGAGTTAGACACAGAGAGGAGGAGGAGAACTGGAACACATGTAAGGCATGGACCACCCCCCCAGTGACATCACTGCACGGGAGGGGGATGGGCTTGGGCAGAAAACAGTGGCACAGTCTCTCCTCTGATTCGCTTATTTCAGTTGCTGGCGGAGAGAGGCGTTTTTGGACAAAGACAAGGAGAGGAGGAGGAAGGGAAGCACTCTGGCGTTTCAGCACTCCCATCTCTGTGGTGCCCGGGTGCGCTGCACCCCACACACCTGCCCAGGATTGGCCTTGTCCTTGAGGGTAGGGACACATTCTTCTGTTCTGTGTATACAAAGGAGCATGGGGAGCCCAGGTTCATAATGGGGGTGACAAAAAAACCTGGTGAATGCCCAGGGAATAACCAAGCCTACTTACCGACCAGCTCGCAGACAACCAATTAACCTGTCTAACAGTATGCGTTAAAAACTGGGGTTTTGTCCGCACGCATTTGCAAACACATGCGTGAGCCACAGAGCTGCGCCAAGGCACCCTGCAATCTGTGGTCCTAACATTAAACAATGAGTGTCCCCACAATGGAGGCACATGCATTCTAATGGATAGATAGGGGCAGGTGGACTGAAGGGGAGCCACCCCTCCTTAAAGGTGCAGGAGCACACCAAACACCCAGCATGTAGCACAATGGCTGAAAAGGTGTTAGTGTGTTGCTGGACCAATACAAGCACCACAGTTGAAACATAAACGTGTCCACCGCCCATCTATAGCTGTCCATAGCAGTAAGTAGCATTGGAAGGCTAAAGCAGATAAAAAAAAAACCTGGGAAATGCCCAGGGAATAACCAAGCCTACTTACGACCAGCTCGCAGACAACCAATTAACCTGTCTAACAGTATGCGTTAAAAACGGGTTTTGTCCGCACGCATTTGCAAACGCATAATGGGGGTGGTATTAACAGAGCCCCAAATGAGCCACAATGGCTCAAAGGGGATATGATCCAGAAATATTTAGACAGAATAAAGGTGGATAAAGCACCTGGACCAGATGGCATCCACCCAGGGATCCTAAAAGAATTGAGCTTTGTCATTTCAAAACAATTGTATAAATTTTTAGGGATTCATTAATGATGGGAATAGTGTCAGTGGATTGGAAAAGGGCCAATGTGGTACCTATATTTAAAAAGGGAACAAAGGGGCAAATCCTCAAAAAAACTGCCTAACTTAACTTTTAGCAGTTAAAGCGGGGGTTCACCCTGTTAAAAAAAAAAAAATGTTTTTTTTTATTATTCCATTACTTTCGGCATCGTAGCGCGAGCTACGGTATGCCGGTCCTAAATTTTTAATCCCCGTACTCACTGTGCTATCGTTGATTGAAGAATCCGGGGAATGGGCGTTCCTATGGTGAGAGAAGGTGATTGACGGCCGGCCCTGGCACGTCACGCTTCTCCGGAAATAGCCGAAATAGGCTTGGCTATTCACGGCGCCTGCGCATAGCCTGTGCGCAGGCGCTGTGAATAGCCGAGACCTACTCCGGCTGTCTTCGGGGAGCGTGACGTGCCAGAGCCGGCCGTCAATCATCCTCCCTCTCCATAGGCACGCCCATTCCCCGCGGGAGTCGGATTCTTCAATCAACAATAGCACAGTGAGTACGGGGATTAAAAATTTAAGACCGGCATACCGTAGCTCGCGCTACGATGCCGAAAGTAATGGAATAATGAGGTGAAGGAGGGTGAACTACCGCTTTAAGTTACACTGGCGGAAAATTTCTACCTAAGTGCCCGATCCACAAAGCACTTACCTAGAAATTTTCGGCTGTGTAACTTAAGTGCCTCCGTCGAAAGGCGGTCTTCTCATCCAGGGGGCGATGACAATTTAAATGAGGCGCGCTCCCGCGCCGGACGTTCTGCGCATGCATGTGACGTCATTTTTCCCGACGGGCAGTGCGCGAAATTACGTTACGTCGGGCTTTGTGGATCGCGACGGGACAATAAAGTTGCGTCGGGAAAAAAAAAAGTTACGCGGCGAAAAATAAAATTTGAAATTTAAAAAAAATAGCGGCGATCGAAAAAAAGGTATGTTTTTACAAGGTGTTACTAGTTTACACCTTGTAAAAGCATCCCTAATTTTACGCATGCAAAACGTAACTTACGCAGAAAACACAAAGCTAAAAAGCTTTGTGGATCTGCCTAAGTACTCATTTGCATACGCAAAGCGGCATTTCGACTCGAAATGCCCCCAGCGGCGGATGCGGTACTGCATCTTAAGATCCGACAGTGTAAGTGTCTTACAGATGTCGGATCTTCTGCCTATCTTTGGAAAAATTCTTCTGAGGATCAGTTCCAAAGATAGGCACAGGGATACGCAGGCTGAACAGCAGTTCCGCCTGCGTATCTCTTTTGAGGATTTGGCCCAAAGTCTTTACCAAGATACTATAGACCTGTTAGTTTAACTTCTATAGTCGGGAAGATACTGGAGAGTTTATTAAAAGACCACATAGATGAGTTCTTGCTGGAAAAATTATTTTAAGCAACAGACAGCATGGATTCATGAAAGACAGAAGTTATAAATATAAATCAGATTTGCTTTACGAAGAGGTAAGTATAACCCTGGACAGAAGGGTGGCTGTGGTATACTTGGATTTTGCAAAAACGTTCGATACAGTTCCCCACACACAGCTCATGTATAAGGTAAAGTCTATAGGATTGAAAATATCCGTTTGTAAATGGATAGAAAACTGGATAAAAGACAGAATTCAGAGAGTAGTGGTTAATGATTCTTACTCTGAATGGTCTAAGGTTATCAGTGGTGTACCCCAAGGTTCAGTGTTGGGACCCTTACTTTTTAATATCTCTATAAATGATATTGGGTCTGGGATTAAAAGTACCATTTCTGTCTTTGCAAATGACACCAAGCTATGCAGTGGAATCATGTCCTTACAGGATGTCTCCAATTTACAGGCTGACCTCAATGCACTGTCTAATTGGGCGACTATGTGGCACATGAGGTTTAATGTTGATAAATGTAAAGTTATTCCCCTTGGGGCTAATGCCGCATACACACGACCGTTTTTCATGACGTGAAAAATGCAATTTTTTAAAATGGTCATTAAAAACGATCGTGTGTAGGCGCCAGAGCATTTTTCTCTATGTAAAAAACAGCCATTAAAATTTTAGAACATGCTCTAATTTTTCTCGTCGTTTTTCACGTCGTGAAAAATGGTCCGGTGTAGGCTTTAACGACGGGGAAAAAAACGCGCATGCTCAGAAGCAAGTTATGAGACGGCAGCACTCGTTCTGGTACAACTAGTGTTTGTAATGGAGATAGCACATTCGTCACGCTGTAACAGACTTAAAACACGAAGACTAAAAAGCGCGAACCGTCTCTCACCAAACTTTTACTAACACGAAATTAGCAAAAGCATCCAAAACGGTGGCGCCATCTGAATGGAACGTCCCCTTTAAAGGTGCCATCGTATGTGTTGTACGTCACCATGCTTTGCTCGAGCATTTTTTTTTCACGATCGTGTGTATGCAAGTCAGGCTTGACAAGAATCACATCGAGAAAAACTTTGTTTTTTTCTAGGACATTAAAAATGGACGTGTGTACGCGGCTTAAGAATATGCAAGCATCATACATACTAGGGGTAGTACAACTGGGGGGACCTGTAGTGGAGAAGGATCTGGGAGTTTTGGTAGAACATAAGCTCTATAATAATATGCAATGCCAAGCTGCGGTTTCCAAAGCAAACAAAGTCCTTTCTTGTATTAAAAGAGGTATGGACTCCAGAGAGAGAGATCATTTTGCCACTGTACAAATCATTAGTAAGACCTCATCTGGAATATGCAGTTCAATTTTGGGCATCCCGTTCTCAAAAAGGATATCAGGGAACTGGAGAAAGTGCAGAGAAGGGCAACCAAACTGATAAGAGGAATGGAGGAGAGCAGCTATGAAGAAAGATTCGAGGAACTGAATTTATTCTCTCTTGAGAAGAGGAGATTAAGGGGGTATATGATCAACATGTACAAATATATAAGGGGTCCATATAGCGAACTTGGTGTTGAGTTATTCACTTTACAGTCAACACAGAGGAGTTTACGTCTAGAGGAAAAGAGATTTCATCTCCAAATATGGAAAGGTTTCTTCACAGTAAGGCCCCTTTCACATTGGGGCGGGAGGCGCGGTGGCGGTATAGCGCCGCTAAAAATTATACCGTTGGATATGCCACGGGATTCGGCCGCTAGCGGGGCGGTATTAACCCCCGCTAGCGGCCGATAGAGGGTTAATACGGCCCGCAATGCGCCTCTGCACAGGCGCATTGCGGGCGGTATTGCCGCGGTTTCCCCTTGTTTAAAATGGGAAGGAGCGGTATACATGCTGCTTCTCTCACCGCTCCAAAGATGCTGCTGACAGGAGATTTTTTTCTCTCCCCCGGGCTTTCACATTGAGTATGCAGTGAAGGAGTTTTTCAGGCGGTATAGCAGCGCTATTTTTAGCGCTGTAGCGCCTGAAAAACTCCTCAGTGTGAAAGGGGTCTAAGAGCTGTGAAAATGTAGAATAGCCTCCCTCCGGGTGGTTCTGGCCAGCTCAGTAGATTACTTTAAGAAAGGCCTGGATTCTTACCTAAATGTACATAATATAACTGGGTACTAATTTATAGGTAAAGTTGATCCAGGGAAAAATCCAAAGGATTTTTTTACCCCTGCTGTAGCAAATTGAATAATGCTTTGCTGGGGTTTTTCACCTTCCTCTGGATCAACTGTGAGTGTAGGATTGTGTATATGGGATTATATGATATTATTATTTATTTATTTTTATGGTTGAACAAAATGGACTTTTTGGTATTTTTGTTCAGCCTGACTAATATGTAAATGTGAACGTGTAATACATGTTTAAAGCGCTGTGTAAATATATGGTGCTATAAAAGTACCTGAAATAAATAAAAATCATACATTTGAAAATCTACTACTGTATGGCTAGCATGGCTCAGGTGCAACTTTTGTATTGCTAGGTGTGGGAGTTGGTATCACTGTAACATGATTACTAGCAAACAGAAAATTAAAGAGAAAGATAAGATACAATCCCGCACTGTTGGATGAATTTTCAGTAGTCCCCATTCACACTTAGGGCCGGATCAGTAATGATCCGCTCCGTGTGTCCGCAAAAGCTCAGCGGGGACCCTCTGTAAAATCCCAGCTGAGCTGGCAGCTGACAGGGCGGTCCCTGCACACTGTGCAGGGACCACCCTGTCTTTCCTCCGCTCTCCCCTATGGGGGATCGGATGAACACGGACCGTATGTCCATGTTCATCCGATCCGGCAGACAGAAGAAAAATAGGATTTTCTTCCGTCCGCAAATGTGGATCTTTGCGGAGGCGGACGATTACGGGTGTCAGCGGATGGTCATCTGCTGACACCCGTAATCACATAGGGACCAATGTATGTCCCGTTTTCATCCGCAACGGACGGATGAAAATGCGGACATACGGTCCGCACGTGTGAAAGGGCCCTTAGTGTAAAGCCTCGTACACACTTTTTCTCGGCAAGAACCAGCCATAAAACTGCTGGCAGAGCTTTCTTGCCGAGTAAACCGAGCATGTGTACAAGGCTTTCAGGTTTCTCGTCTGGAAATCTGGCCAGAATCTCAACGAGAAAAATAGAGACCCTGCTCTCAATTTCACGTCGAGATTCTTGTCGGCCTGTTTCCCGACGAGAAACCCGAGAGTGTGTATACTTACCTGTCGCAGTGGAAACCCGCGCATGCTCGAAATGACTTTGACGCATTCGCGGTAGCTTCCACGGCTTAGGTAGGGTGAAGCAAGATGGCGGCGACGGCATCAAATGTGACAAGCACATGCTCGTCGTATGCAATGATGTCACTGCGTTCTTGCCTTTCAAAAGAACCGTGGTTCTTTTGAAAGGACTGTGTGCACACTCGAGTGGCAAGAGATTCTTGCTAAGAATCTCATCAGGAAAAACATTTTTTTCCTGACAAGATTCTGGCCCGTGTGTACAGAGCTGAGTGTAGTCAGCAGGGCCGAATTAAGAACATCATGGGCCTGGTGCTGTGGATTTAAGTGTGGCTTTTTATAAAATAAATAAATAAAAATGCAAAAATGTTTTGTTATAACAAATGAAATAGAGAGAGGGAGGATAAGAGTGAGAGAAAATGGATGAGAGAGGGGTAAGGGACGGAGGATGAGAGAGAGGGGAGCATGCGTGGGAGTTACAGCAGCGCAGCCTGGCCAAGGCAAGCGACCAAAGGCACAGAACCCGGAAGGAAGATCGGGTGAAGATGGAAGTGAAAGTCTGAATTTTGTTTCATAGACCTTTAGGATGGCCCCAGGGCTCTTTCATACTTCCATATACATCTCTAATGTGTTTAGTGATTAAAGTGTTTCTAAAGCATAAACATTTTTTAACTTTATAGCATTCCCTGCATTAAGCTAAAAAATATTTAAAGCTCAACTCTGGGCAATTTTGCCCCCCCCCCCCCTGCAGTGAAGCTGTAGCAGCACTGCATGGGTCAACTGCTTGTCGTGAGCACAAAGTTTTACATTACGTAACAGTATTGCCTCCGCCCCCCTTATAATTACCTAAGCCCTCACTCAATTCAGCGCTGTGCCCATCTCTAGTGGCTCTCCCCGATCTCACAGGCTTTGCCGAGAGCAGGGGAAGCGATTGGCTGAAAATGTTTACCTACTCCCGGGAAAAAAAAAAGTTCAATAATAGAGGGGTGGGGAGGTAATGTAGGGCCGTTTCACACGGATGCGTTTTTGCTGCATTTTTACCTTGCGGAAAAAAAAAAATGCAAGAAAAATGTTTCCCTTTAAATCCAATGGGACTCTTATGCCATGCAGGTCCCCATTGAAATAAATAAAACATGCACCAAAAACGCACCTGCATTGTGTTGTTGGTGCTTTTTTGGGGTATTTTTTTTCTGGGTAATAGGCACATATAATACACACCGGCAACATGCATCAAAAACACGGAAAAACACATATGCATTTTTGATGCTTTTTTTACCAGCAGAGCAGCACGAAAGTGCGCTTTTTTAGTATCCAATTAGTTTCTACTATAGTGGATATTCCTTATCTAATAACAATATCCTCTGTGTCTCCAGGCATTGCCAGCAAGTCTGACAGATTACCATCGCCAGTATAGAAGATAGGAATTTGATGCCTGACAATCTGAGCGTTTTATTTTTTTCTTTGGTAATTCATTCAGTCTAAATAACCCAGAATATGATAGAAAGGTGGAAGCTGAGTTTTATTAGATAGTGGGAACAGCCGGGGCTTTAGGTATACATGTGATTACAATGCAGAAACACACAACATCGCTATGCTCCATCACTTGGGCTTGTGTATACGGAAGTAGAACACGTGACCTCATCACTGAGCGCCGGTGTGTGAGGAGGGGAGGAGATTATTGGCTAGTACAGAGCCCATGTGTGGGAAAGAGAAGGAGATGATTGGCTGACACGACACCGGTGTATTTGCAGTGTCTGACAGGCAGGAAGTTGTGCTTTTGTATCAGATGTGATGATCGGTGTTGCCGGTGAAGATTATAATGTTTGTACCGAGAACTGTGAAGAGGCGGATAGCGACTGAAAAGAGTGCGGGAAAGAAGAGAATCACCGATGAGGCGGTGTCACCTAACTCATCTACTTCTATTACTGCTCTCATTCCATCATCGCCGCCCATTGTTGAGTTGTCACACTCATCACCTACCCGTATTCCTGCCTCTTCTAACCACCCCTCAGTGATCAGCACCTCTGCTCCTCCTTCCCTCACTTCCTCAGGGGATGACATTGGATTAGCATTTGCCTCTTCTAACCACCCCTCAGTGATCAGCACCTCTGCTCCTCCTTCCCTCACTTCCTCAGGGGATGACATTGGATTAGCATTTGCCTCTTCTAACCACCCCTCAGTGATCAGCACCTCTGCCCCTCCTTCCCTCACTTCCTCAGGGGATGACATTGGATTAGCATTTGCCTCTTCCAACCACCCCTCAGTGACCAGCTCCTTTGCTCATCCTTCCCTCACTTCCTCAGGGAATGGCAGTATTGCAGTATCTGCCTCCAGTGAAGGTAATTCATTTGTATTTTCTCCTCATACACCAGCTGTGGTGCCCAGTGGCCCCCCTTCAACACCACCCCCCTCTTTAGATGCTCCCTCTTGTGTTTCTTTGCCATCCTCTACAGAACCATGTGTTTTAGAAGAAGAGCCCACCAAATCCTTCAGCAAGCTTCAGCGTTGGCCCGTTTCGGGAGAACCAGTGTGTGTTGTATGTGGGCGATATGGAGAATACATATGTGATCAAACGGAGCATGATGTTTGCAGCTTGGAATGCAAAGCAAGGGACTTATTACAAGCTCAGAACACATCTGGTCCACTTGAGTACCAGGCGATAACAAGTACTGATGGAGGACAGATCCAATTATATACTGCATCTAATATACCTCATCCATACATGTCCATGGAGTCTTCATCCTCTACAGCTAACCACCATGATACCTCTTACTCCTACACTGAACATGATTTTATAGCCCAGCTGGGGCAAGATCAGATTGACCACCTAAGACAGCAGCTTGGCTTATCTGTGCAAGGTCATGAGGTTTGCAAACCTATCATAGAGTTTGAACATTTAGGCTTTCCCGCTGCACTCTCTGCAAATTTAAAAAGGTCTGGATATGAAGTTCCCACTCCGATCCAAATGCAAATGATCCCTGTTGGACTGATGGAGCGAGATATTTTGGCGAGCGCAGACACTGGCTCAGGAAAAACAGTAGCTTTCCTTCTTCCGGCCATCATCCACTGTCTCAAACAGGTAGTGCCTGGTATTAATTAAAACTTGTCTTTTGCTAACATTACCTACATGTGTATGAGTAGCTAATTGTGCCATAAACTGGCCATGGTGTGTGTGTGTGTTTATTTTTATGTCTCCGTGACACTGTGACAGAAAATCCCCCCCCCCCCCAAAATCATCTTCTAGGACAGCTACTTGAGAGATGATTGGCTCCGCCTTTAACAGGCAACAGATGTAAAAGAGCCCCCACACACACACCCTTTCAGGAGTACACTTTGTCATGTTTGTTTTGTTTCCCCTGGCTTTGATGATTGTGGTTGTCGGGATTCCCTGGTGTTTCTGTGCTCCTGGTCTGGTTACCTACCTGAGGATTTTTTTCCCCCTGATCATGTATGCTGGACCTTGCTGTTTGACTGTGGCCAGCAACTACTGCAGCCTGTGCTCCATCTTTCTTCCCTTTTTTTTTTTTTTTTTTTTTTTTTCACCTGTTCCTTCTGGTGTGGTGCTGGTGGTCATCAGGTCCCCCTGGGATTTCCCTGCATTTTTCCAGGAGGAGGACCAAAATGGCACCATCTCTGTTTCAGCATCGGATGACACACTTCCCGGTGGGTGGCATGTGCACTTCTGCACAGGCACCCGTATTCCAGCACCATTCTATTCAGGGCTTTGAGTGAAGAAGGGGTGGCATTGGGCCAGTGAAGGCTGCAGGAGTGGAGGACTGACAATGCTGCTGTGCCTCCTGTTTTCATCCCTCCAAAGCAGGGATCCTCAAACTACGGCCCTCCAGCTGTTCCGGAACTACACATCCCATGAGGCATTGTAAAACTCTGACATTCACAGACATGACTAGGCATGATGGGAATTGTAGTTCCTGAACAGCTGGAGGGCCATAGTTTGAAGACCCATGCTCCAAAGTGATGCCACATTAATACAGGAGGTGTTACTGGCCAGATCACCAGGTAAACGCTGAAAGGGAAAAAAGCCAAAAGAAAAGGAAACTAATGCAGACATCACATCTATGAATTGGTAAACTGCAATATAATAAGTGTTTGCTTTTGGGTTTATTTATATATATATATATATATATATATATATATATATATATATATATATATATATGTATGTATATGTATGGGTTGACAAATTTGCTTGGAATCTAGGAGCCAGGTAAAAAAGTTAGGAGCCAGAAAACGCGCCCGTCCCGACGAGCTTGCGCGCAGAAGCGAACACATACGTGAGCAGCGCCCGCATATGTAAACGGTGTTCAAACCACACGTGAGGTATCGCCGCGATTGGTAGAGTGAGAGCAATAATTCTAGCCCTAGACCTCCTCTGTAACTCAAAACATGCAACCTGTAGATTTTTTTTAAACGTCGCCTATGAAGATTTTAAAGGGTAAAAGTTTGTCGGCATTCCACGAGCGGACGCAATTTTGAAGCGTGACATGTTGGGTATGAATTTACTCGGCGTAACATTATCTTTCATATTAATAAAAAAATTGGGGATAACTTTACTGTTGTCTTATTTTTTAATTTAAAAAAGTGCGCTTGTAAGACCGCTGCGCAAATACGGCGTGACAGAAAGTATTGCAACGGTCGCCATTTAATTCTCTAGGGTGTTAGGATAAATATATATAATGTTTGGGGGTTCTAATTAGAGGGAAGAAGATGGCAGTGAAAATAGTGAAAAACAACATTAGAATTGCTGTTTAACTTGTAATGCTTAACTTGTAATACCAACGGCCACCACCAGATGGCGCCAGCTCACATCTGGTGGTAATAACTTGTAATACCAACGGCTCACCACCAGATGGCCCCAGCTCACAAAAAAAAAAAATTCGCCAGGACCCTATCAAGTCGCCAGGACCCTATTTCTAGTCGCCATGGCGACCTGGCGCCCGGGATTTGTCGAGCCCTGAGAGATATATATATATATATATATATATATATATATATATATACTGTGTAAAATAAAGACAACATTTTTTTTTGGACATATTGTATGTATTTAGTTTAAAATCATTTTGTCTAGGTGGTAAATGTGCACACAGGAGTTTATTTAAAGTCCCATTGCCCATTTTTCCACCTTGTTCAACATGTTTCCTGTAAACTGCAAATGGGACTTATATGGCTTTCTTTCAACAATGGCTTTCTTCTTGCCACTCTTCCATAAAGGCCAGATTTGTGGAGTGCACAACTAATAGATGTCCTGTGGACAGATTCTCCCACCTGAGCTGTGGATGTCTGCAGCGCCTCCTGAGTTACCATGGGGCTCTTGGCTGCTTCTATGCAGGTACAAGCCCATAAAAACCCACACCTAACATGGCTGCTCCATATGCCTGATGAAGGAGCACACATGCTTCTAATGCTAGCTTGACCACACCTCCCGTCCATCACCGCTGACGTGCTTGTTGTGTGACCATCTTCAGCCTCAGAGCCTCTGGAACCACCAGAGCCGCCGGGAACTGGCTGCTGACCACCACTGCTGCCCAGCTGGACTACAGAAGCCCAAGCTACTTATGCCATGCACATTGTATCTCATCAAAATATGAGTTGATCTTACCTTTATTAAACATTCAATTGTAACGGACCTACTGCACTCAGAGTGGTGCCGCTCCTCTCTCTCTCTCTCTCTTACCCATATCCACAGAGTCGCTTCCGATCTCTACAGCTGGCTGTCCACACTGATGCAGACCAGAACCCCCTAAACCCTAGGCTGGTCTCAGCAATAAATGAACTTTGCCTACTAGCACACCTGGACCTTGGAACTATTTCCATATCACACTAGATGCATTTCTAGCACTCCATCTTTTTAAATTGTATTCTCTGTCTAATGCTCTCCTTGCCCGGCCTGTCAGTTTAGGTGGATGGCCATATCTTGGTAGGTTTGCAGTTATGCCATATGCTTTCCATTTTCGGATTGATTCAACAGTGCTCTATGACAGAGCTTGACAAAATCCGGGCGCCTGGTCGCAATTGCGACAAGAAATTGTGACCTTGTGCCCAGAGAAGCTTAGGCCTGCAGAAGGCCGCAAAGCCGCGGCCTCAATTACCGGCCGGTGCGGGCCCGCCGCGATCGCACGGCGGGGGAGGTGGGGGCGCACGGAGTCATGTGCCACCGCCGGTAATTAAGGCCGCGGCTTTGCGGCCTTCTGCAGGCCTAAGCTTCCTTCTGTGATCTGGCGCCATATTGTGGTGGCCGTTGGCATCACAAGTAAAACAGCAGTTCTAATGTGTTTTTCACTGTTTTCACTGCCATCTCCTTCCCTCCAATTAGAACCCCCAAATATTATATATTTTTTTTATTCTAACACCCTAGAGGATAAAATGGCGGTCGTTGCAATACTTTCTGTCACACCGTATTTGCACAGCGGTCTTACAAGCACACTTTTTTTGGGAAAAAATACACTTTTTTTTTAATAAAAAAATAAGACAACAGTAAAGTTAGCCCAATTTGTTTTATATTGTAAAAGATAATGTTACGCTGAGTAAATTGATACCCAACATGTCACGCTTCAAAATTGCGCCCACTCGTGGAATGGCGACAAACCTTTACCCTTTAAAATCTTCATAGGCGACGTTTAAAAAAACTACAGGTTGCATGTTTTGTGTTACAGAGGAGGTCTAGGGCTAGAATTATTGCTCTCGCTCTACCAATCGCGGCGATTCCTCACATGTGTGGTTTGAATACCGTTTACATATGCGGGCGCTGCTCACGTATGCGTTCTCTTCTGTGCGCGAGCTTGACGGGACGGGGCGCGTTTTCTGGCTCCTAACTTTTTTAGCTGGCTCCTAGATTCCAAGCAAATTTTTCAAACCCTGCTCTATGAGATGTTCAAAGCTTGGGATACTTTTTTATAACCTAACCCTGCTTTAAACTTCTCCACAACTTTATCCCTGACCTGTCTGGTGTGGTCCTTGGCCTTTATGATGCTGTTTGTTCACTAAGGCTGGCCATAGATTTATACAATTTTCTTGTACAATTTTCCTTTAGCTTTACCAAAACTATATAATATGAGGTTAAATCTAAACACTTTCAATCAGTATGCAATCAGGCAGGCTCTTGTACTACATTTGGGAAAAAATTGAAAACCATTTATCAATTCCCTTCCACTTCACAATTACTGTATGTACCACTTTGTGTGGGTCTATAACCTATAATCCCAATAAAACTAATTTTACGTTTTTGGTTGTAACGTGACAAAATGTGGAACATTTCAAGTGGTATTAATAATTTTTCAAGGCACTGTATACTTTACAGGTGGTGTCAGTCTTTAGCCTATAGATTGAAGTCATGTATTAACCTGTTCAGTACCATGTAGCATGCCTTATGTTTCAAAGAACCAGAAATATCTGACACTGGAATGTGAAGATTTATTCTCCTATAAACAAATGGCATCATGAATCAACATGGATGTACGTTTTTAGACAGGTGAGAGAGAGAGACTTGTAAAGCGCAACACATGCAAACTGAATCGCCTCTGGGCGCTGTATCCATTCCATGGGTAAGGAAGCCCTTGACCTCAGAAGAGATGGGTTTTAATCTTTCTCCTGAAGGCCAAGTGGTCCGACTCCAGTCGGATGGTGGTTGGTAGTGCATTCCACAGGCAGGGTCCCTGGACTGCAAGTCTTCGATCTCCTTTGGACTTGTATCTAGCTTTGGGTATCTGGAGGAGGTTTTGATTGGTGGATCGCAGAATGCGATTGGGGTTATGGGCTTTTATTTTTTCGCATAGATATTGGGGGGCGTTGCCTTGAATACACTTATGTATTAGACAGAGTGCCTTGAAAGTGATTCTGTCTTTTACCGTCAACCAATGAAGGGATCTCAGTGAAGGTGAGATTGATACCCATGGTTTTTTTCCAGTCACTAGTCGAGTGGCCGTATTTTGAACGACTTGCAGACGAGTGATTTGGTATTTGGGGAGTCCTAGATAGAGGGTATTTGCGTAGTCGAGTCTGGAATTGATGATTGTTCCCACCACGACTGCAATGTCCTCTTTCGGGATAAAGGGCGTGAGTCTGCGTAGTAGGCGCAGCAGATGGTGGGATCCGCTGACTACTGACTCTATTTGTGCATCCATTGTCATGTAGGTATCGAAAATGACTCAGAGACTTTTGACTTTGGTGCCAGGGGTGATAGTTTTACCCAGAATGGGTGGGGGAGTCCATGTTGATGCGGGTTGATTTTTCCGGTTAGCGTGAAACAGGAGAAGTTCTGTTTTCGAACCATTGAGTTTAAGATAACTGTTTGTCATCCAGTTATCTATTAGAGTAAGGCATTTCTCCAAGAGAATGATCCTTTTTGTTGCAGATGTGTAAATACAGTTGTGTGTCGTCTGCATAGGAGTGGTAAAGTAACTTCTGGTTACTGATGATTTCAAAGAGAGGGCGAAGATAGATATTAAACAATACGGGCGATAAGGGAGATCCCTGAGGGATCCCAGGTGCAAGGCAGGTGGGTAGATTTATAATTCCTTGGGCGGGGGGGGGGTCAGGTTTGGGGTAGCACTTTGCTACCCATAGTGATCAGTAAGATCACCCAGGGCCAAGCAGTATTGTTGATAGCCCTGCGGGTCCAAAAAGGAGGCGAGTCTCCGCTTTGAAGTCTCTGGCAGTCAGTTCTCCCTGAATTCTACAGAATTTTCTGGATTTATTATCACTGAGACTTTTGTTGCATCTGCATTCCTGGCTCTTCCACCGATGGCCTGGAGGCTGGCAGGAGAATTCTCGAGAAAAGAGGATTTTTGGAAAGGAGTATTCACACCTTTCTTCCACGCTGTAAAGTGAATACCTGTAAACTATACACTAAAGTTTGGAGGATATTTTTATTTCTTACAAACAATAATTGACATTGATATTCATTTTCTACAGTTGTGGATTAACTTTAGGAAGGAGTTAAAGTGATTGTAATGAATAAAATGTTTTAAAAATAATTTACATGTCATGCTTGCCTGCTCTGTGCAATGGTTTTGCACAGAGCAGCCGCGATCCTGCTCTTTTAGGGTTCCCCACTGGCACTTATGGCTCCTCTCAGTGTGCCTTCAAAGAAAGCAGCTTACTATCGTGGCACACCTGCCGGCTCAATCCCAAGCCTCGCTGCCTGTGGACATAGTTCATAGTGGCTCCCACTGCTATTAGTCTGTTCTGTGAGAAGGGAAAGAGCGGCGAGTGCTGCTGCTTTCGGGCACAGTGCTGGACTAAGATAGGATTTAGGTATGTATAAAGAGGGGCTGGAGGAGGGGGAGCTGCACTCAGGTTTTTTATTTTACCTTAAAGGGTCACTAAAGGAATTTTTTTTTTTAGCTAAATAGCTTCCTTTACCTTGCTGCAGTCCTGGTTTCATGTCCTCATTGTTCGTTTTTGCTTTGATGTTGCTGTAAATCCTCTCTGTTCTGGACACTTCCTGGTTGCCTGTTTCCTGATAACCACAGTACTGGGAGATTTCTCACGGTGGTCACTAATCAAGGAGGTGTGTGTAAAACGAAACTGGATTGGTGCTGAGGAGTTTTAGACAAAGTATCACTGCTCTCTATTGGCTGACTGCCCTCTAGTGGCTCTCTGTACATCAGAGAACCAGCAAACAACAGCAAAAACGAAACTACACTGCAGGCACATTATATGATTGTTTTTTTATCTATTTGTAATCATTTTTAAAAGGAATCAGTTAACTATTATGTCTCTATGCCCTGTAAACAGTCATTTCAGCTAAAAAAATTTTTTCCTTTAGTGACCCTTTAAAACAGAGCATGCATCAAGGTAAAAAACCTCTGCCTTTAAACCACGTTTAAAAGGATTTGTTGCTCAGTACCAAGATGGCGATCCTTTTGGGTTTTCTGGAAGCTTATTTTGACAAAGATCTATGCAATGTCTAGTCTTTATATATATATATATATATATAGTGGTCCCGTTCAGGGCTAGGTGCTGCCTTGAGTACCATGGCCTGATGGATTGCTATTATTTCAACATTCATCTGTCCTTGTCAGTTACTACTTGCTAGAATTAGAGCTCACTTCTCAGGGTCGTGGCTGCATCTGGAACAATGAGGGCAGGTACTTCTTGGGAGGAAATCTCTAGGATTGCGTTATGGTTCTCAGCCATGCTTTTGGGAAGCACTACCATTTAAAAACTGTTCTCCAGCCAGGACTTTTGAAAGGAAAGTGGTGAAGGTGTTGCAGACATTAGGCCCCGCCTCCTAAAGTATGTTTACTTGTTTATCCCCTAAAGTAGCTGTCCTGAAAGATAATTTGGATAACTACAATAAACATGATATTTTAAAACTTAGGGCCCTTTCACACTTACGGATCCCGTGAGGATCCGTCCCTTTAATATCCGTTTGCGGGGATCGCTCCGTTGATCCCCGCTGAGCCGGCACATAACTGGGCGGTCCCTGCACACTGTGGGGACTGCCCTGTCAGATCTCCGCTCTCCTCTATGGGGGGATCACTGTCTGTCCGTGTTCACCCAATCCGATCTGCAGACGGATGGAAAAATTGGATTTTCCTCCGTCTGCATAAACGGACCATAGCGGGGACCGAAGAGATCGGGTGTCGGCGGATGTTAATCCGCTGACACTCGCGATCCCATAGGGATACATGTATGTCCCTTTTTCATCCGAAAAAGGATGGATGAAATACGGACATACAGTCCGCACTTTCTTGCCCTGTATGGGAGAGCTATACTGTTCCCATCTTTCTTTTGTTTCTAAATGGGTTAAACCATGGTTACACTTCTTGGTAATGGCATTTCCAAGAATCTTCGAGGACAGCGTCCATATTCCCACCCAGATGTTTTTGGTTTAAAGTGATGTTTGAAATTGTTAAATCTTTAGCTAAATATACCCATTGTGTACATTAGTGGAGGTTCTTTACTTAAAACAACTGAGGATGAGCTGTAAGAGAGGGGCTTTTTAAAGGGGTTGTAAAGGTAAATGTTTTTTCACCTTAATGCATTCTATGCATTAGGATGAAAAAACACCCAACAATACCGGCCCCCCCATTATACTTACCTGAGCCCTCCAAATTCCCACACTTGACTTGGACATCCTCTTCACTGTTGAGCCTGGCCGTTGATTGGCTACAGTGGATGAATTGAAAGCAGCGAGGCCATAGGCTGGCACTGCTGTCAATCGCATCCAAGGACGCGGTACACCGGGGGGTGGGGCCGAGTGATACAGTCGGCGGCTATGGCCCTTGAAATGTATATGCTCTTTTCTGCTATGAATCAAATTTATCATTGAAAACCTTGTACTTGTGGATGTTTGTTTGGCACTTAAATTTGGTTTTTATTTTTTGTCTAACATCCTGGGTAGATTCACCCTCTCTATTTGACCTGATGACCCTTGTCACAGAGACAAAAATGTGTGTGTGTGTGTGTGTGTTTGTGTGTGTGTATATATATATATATATGTATGTGTGTGTGTGTGTGTGTGTGTATATGAATGATCTATATACTCTGTGATAAGGAAGTTCATTGCCACCGTATAAATACAATTCTTTTGTTTTTTCTTTGTTAGAAAGATGCTCCAGTTGCTTTGATTTTGACTCCCACCAGAGAGCTTTCTGTGCAGATTGAGAAACAGGCCCAGGAGCTAATGTTTAAAATTCCTCAGATGAAGACTGCTTTGCTTGTTGGAGGGATGCCATTACCACCACAGATCCATCGGCTGAAGCAAAATGTGCAGGTAACCCAACCCGATACTCCATACATCCAATATAAATAGTCATTCTATGAATCCAGACAATAACTTTTTTTTTTTTAAATATTGTCAAATATTAAATATAATCTCCACACCAAAGAAACAATCATGCCATACGGTTGTAGTAAAACTGGGATGCATTTGCAAATCTGCCGCGTTTCATCTTTTCTTTTTCTTCTTCTTTCTTTTTCTCCTCCTTCCTCTTCCATCCGGCAGCCATAGTGCAGATTGTTTATCAAATTATTCAAGTCCGTCCATCCAGCGGGTATCGAGCGTACATAGTAATACTAAATAGAGGTCGACCGATATATCGGTCGGCCGATATTTGGCCGTTTTTATGAAATCGGCACCGGCCGATTATTGTGAAAAAATCGTCCGATTCGCGGCTATTACAATAAACGGCATGCCAGTACTGACAAGTGCTCTAGCAGCGTGTGTCCCTGAATCCTCCATCCGCACGCCCACTATTGAAGTAAAGGAAAGATTTTACTGGCCTTGCATCGTAGCGCCCCGCCCCCGCTCCGCCCCCTCCCTTGGCGCGCTGTATTGCATAAACAATCACAAGCTAAGGAGAGATTTCACTGGCATTCATCGTACTGCCCCGCCCCTCCCTCGGCGTGCTGTAATAGATACTTGTAAAGTGCCAATAATTGTTTCTCTAATACAGCACGCCGAGGGAGGGGAGGGGCGGGGCGGTACGATGAATACCAGTGAAATCTCTCCTTAGCTTCTCTATAGTGGCCGTGCGGGTGAATGAATCAAAAATACATTGCTTCAAGAGCACTGATCAGTACTGCAAGTCAGGTGGCAGAGAAACAATCATTGGCCCTTTACACGTATCTGCCACCTGACTTGCAGTACTGACCAGTGCTCTTGAAGCAATGTATTCTTGATTCATACACCCGCACGGCCACTATAGAGAAGCTAAAGAGAGATTTTACTGGTATTCATCGTACCGCCCCGCCCCCTCCCTCGGCGTGCTGTAATAGAGAAACAAGCATCTTCCACCTGACATGGTAATTCCCCCTAGCAGGAGATTGTGGACAGCACTAGCTCTGTCTTCCTTTCCTGCTGAGGGGGGAGCCTGCTGGCTGCTTCTATTACACTTGTTCAATGATTTGCTGGTCATCTCATCTGCATGAACCTAGCCTATCAGGTGCATGCATATAGATACCTGCAGACTTAATTGTATGTCTTTTTAAAGTGAAACCTGGCTGAGGCTAGCATTGAGAAAATGGATGAGGATGACTCTGGGTGCATATCAGAGTTACATTGTGGAGATCCTCTTCACAATGTAACTCTCACCCTCATTCATTTTCACAATGCATTGCAAATCAATCATCTTCATTACCACAACGCAGCACCACCCATCCCCCACCACAACGCAGCACCACCCATCCCCCACCACAACGCAGCACCACCCATCCCCCACCACAACGCAGCACCACCCATCCCCCCACCACAACGCAGCACCACCCATCCCCCACCACAACGCAGCACCACCCATCCCCCCACCACAACGCAGCACCACCCATCCCCCACCACAACGCAGCACCACCCATCCCTCCCCACAACGCAGCACCACCCATCCCTCCCCACAACGCAGCACCACCCATCCCTCCCCACAACGCAGCACCACCCATCCCTCCCCACAACGCAGCACCACCCATCCCTCCCCACAACGCAGCACCACCCATCCCTCTCCACAACGCAGCACCACCCATCCCTCCCCACAACGCAGCACCACCCATCCCCCACCACAACGCAGCACCACCCATTCCTCTCCACAACGCAGCACCACCCATCCCTCTCCACAACGCAGCACCACCCATCCCTCTCCACAACGCAGCACCACCCATCCCTCTCCACAACGCAGCACCACCCATCCCTCTCCACAACGCAGCACCACCCATCCCTCTCCACAACGCAGCACCACCCATCCCTCTCCACAACGCAGCACCACCCATCCCTCTCCACAACGCGGCACCACCCAACCCTCTCCACAACGCAGCACCACCCAACCCTCTCCACAACGCAGCACCACCCATCCCTCTCCACAACGCAGCACCACCCATCCCTCTCCACAACGCAGCACCACCCATCCCTCTCCACAACGCAGCACCACCCATCCCTCTCCACAACGCAGCACCACCCATCCCTCTCCACAACGCAGCACCACCCACCCCTCTCCACAACGCAGCACCACCCATCCCTCTCCACAACGCAGCACCACCCATCCCTCTCCACAACGCAGCACCACCCATCCCTCTCCACAACGCAGCACCACCCATCCCTCTCCACAACGCAGCACCACCCATCCCTCTCCACAACGCAGCACCACCCATCCCTCTCCACAACGCAGCACCACCCATCCCTCTCCACAACGCAGCACCACCCATCCCTCTCCACAACGCAGCACCACCCATCCCTCTCCACAACGCAGCACCACCCATCCCTCTCCACAACGCAGCACCACCCATCCCTCTCCACAACGCAGCACCACCCATCCCTCTCCACAACGCAGCACCACCCATCCCTCTCCACAACGCAGCACCACCCATCCCTCTCCACAACGCAGCACCACCCATCCCTCTCCACAACGCAGCACCACCCATCCCTCTCCACAACGCAGCACCACCCATCCCTCTCCACAACGCAGCACCACCCATCCCTCTCCACAACGCAGCACCACCCATCCCTCTCCACAACGCAGCACCACCCATCCCTCTCCACAACGCAGCACCACCCATCCCTCCCCACAACGCAGCACCACCCACGCCTAGCAAAAAATAAAAAAAATCGGCCCAAAATATCGGCCGCAAAAATCGGCATTATATATCGGCCATCGGCCGCCCTGATTTCTAAATATCGGCATCGGCCATAGAAAAACCCATATCGGTCGACCTCTAATACTAAACCTACTCTCACTGCTAACCACAGGTGGATTTAACTACAGGTTACTACTTTGTAAACGGCAGCAAGCTAAACTGCCTACTGACCGGAAACTCGAACATCAGTATCAGTCAGTTTTATACCCCAAAATCAAACTTGGCTATATGTGAAGTTACTCCAGATAGATGGAGAATACCAGTGCAACAACTTCTGTTGGTCTTTATGAAAACAAACCATGGGGGGTAAGTGTGTATCCCATTGAGAGGTACACGTGAGGCAACTCCCGGAGCACGCAGAAATTTTAGTAGGATAAAGCATTCCAGTATATGGAATATCTGGGCATTAGGTTAATTTGTGAGACAAGAGACCTTCATCTCAGGGCGGTCAGCCAATCATCAGCATCCGCTAGGGTTTTAAAGAAACGAACCGTTCCCTCATGCTGGACCCTGAGGCGGCTGGGATAAAGCATGCTGTATTTAATGCTTTTATTTAGGAGCCATTTACGGACATCGTTGAAGTTTTTCCTCTTCCTCTGCAGTTCGGCCGAAAAGTCAGGGAATCGAAGAACAGGGGTATTGTCGTATTTCAGGGTAGGATGTTTACGAGCTTCAGAAAGAATCCTGTCCCTGTCCCGAAAGTTAAGAAAGCAGACCAGAAATTGCCTGGGAAGATTTTCAGGGATGGCTTGGCCTGTGGGGCACCCAATGGGCTCTTTCAACCACATATGTAGGAGGAACATCTGCAAGGCCAAGCAAGGTTTTAAGGAACTCCTCAGCGAACTCCGCTGGGCGCTCCCTCTCCTCCCCCTGAGGCAGGCCCAGTACTCCTAACATTATTGCGATTCACCCGGTTCTCAGCATCATCCGATTTTTGCGACGAGGGTCTGCACTGTGCGCTGCAACTTAGCAATGGAGGTGATGTGGGTGGCTGTAAGATCTTCGGTGGCAGATATTCTAGACTCCGTTTCAGTCATCCACCCCCTTATTTTGTCGAGGTCATTCCTTATAAGATTGCACTCCTTGGCAAGGTGGTCTATGCACACCAGCAGCGAGGTCCTAATCTGCTCAATCGCAACAAGGATCGTGGCTGTACTATCCTGAGGCAGTGGGGCTGATTCCACCACCAGCGGAATCTCCCTGGGCTCCATCTCTAGTTCGGCCAGCAAGGCCTGGAGCCTCTCGATCAATGTGGGGTCTGGCCGGGGGAAGGAAGCGGTGGCAGCCCGTGCAGGGTATTGGTCTTGGCTGTTTTGGAGGACATCTGCCCGGGTTGTGCCACAGAAGGGGACCTCTAGAGAGGGCAAACAGTCCGTGCCCGGGATGGTGTGCAGGAGGTGAATAGGAGTGACCAGGCTAGCCGCAGTTGTTGGGTTCAAGTAGATCACTGTCAGGGCGAGCAGTCAGTGCCTATCCAGCAGCCCCCTATTCCACAGCAGGGAAATCAACAGGCTAGTGAGACTGCTAGAATATGCATCGAGGATCAGGGTGGGGAAGGCCCAGGACACCCAAGCGGGATAGAGGCCAGGGGGATGGCGGCAGTCACTAGGCCCCAGGCGACCATGGCTGGTGTAGGGAAGCAGTAGCGGCCCAGCAGCCCTCCAGCCTGTGACAGGGAGGTGTGAGGGGGAGAGGGTGAATGAGGCTGAAAGATCCACACACCAGGACCCAAGCTGGACAGGACTCGGAGTACTTCAGCAGAGACAGAGGCCTGGGAGCAGCACTAGGCCTTGGGATACCGTGGCTGCTGCGGATGGTTCAAAGCAGCTTGGCAGCCACCCCAATCCACTTCAGGTATGTGGAAGGATGATTAGACAGGCGAGGATGGCAGACCAACAGTCCGGGCCCAGACTGGGTGAGGGCCGAGGCACTCCGGGAGGCTATGGCGGCATATGGAGCACCTTGGACAGTGCAGTAAATCTGCCCATCTCGGCCCAAACCTCGACAGGGGACGGAGAGGGACAGGCCAGCAGGGGATCAGCGCTCACCAGGTAATTAAGAGCAAGGATGGTGCAGGATAAAGTTCAGGATCCCCGAAGCTCCTCTCTAACACGTCCGCCACTGTTTACATCAGGAAACGCACCCCTGCAAATTATTCTTTAAAGTGATATTAAAGTTGTGTGTGTGTGTGTTTTTTTTTTTTTTTTTTAAATAACAAACATGTTATACTTACTTGCTCTGTGCAGTGGTTTTGCACAGAGCAGCCCAGATCCTCTTCTCCTTGAGCCCCTCACCGGCACTTTTTTTCCCTGCCTCCTGCCGAGTACCCCCACAGCAAGCAGTTTGCTATGGGGGTACCTGAGCAGGCTCGCTCACGAGCCACTGCTCTGTGTGTCTGTTCAGACACAGAGCCACGGCTTGGCCACGATCCCTCTCCCTCCTTATTGGCTCACTGACTTTGAAAGGAGCGGGAGCCAGTGACACCCACTGCTGTCTCAGTCAATGAGGAGGAAGAGAGAATATATATATATATTTTTTTAATATACCAAACCTGGTATACTTGCCCGCTCTTTGCAGTGATTTTGCACAGAGCAGCCCCAATCCTCTTCTTCTTGAGTCCCCAGTTGGCGCTCCTGGCTTTTCCCCCTTGACCAGGGACCCCAATGCAAGCTGCTTACTATGGGGACACTGGTGTGTGCTCTTTCCCGAGCCCTGCTCTATTGTCCATAAGACGCATAAAGCCGTGGCTTGGCCCCGCCCCCACTCTCTCCTCACTGGCTGTGATTTACAGCATTTGGAGCCACTGCCAATGAGACGGCTGAGGCTTCCGTGCACATCGCTGGATCGAGAAGGGGTTCAGGTGACTATAAGGGTGGCGGCTGTAAAGGGGGCAGCACACTGAAGTTTTTTTTAAAATGCAGAGGCTGCCACCTCTAACCTCTCTGTTATCTACAACCTTGTTACTTTCAACATAAGGACTGAATCTTTGAAGATGCAGTGGATCCCTTCTTTCTTTTATCACTGGCATTTGCTTTGTCTACACATAGACATTACTACAGCTGCAAGTTAATTCATTTCAACCTGCAAAAAGAGGACACAGATTACTAAAATGTATTTGCTTTCTTTATATCTTCAATAATCCTAGCCAGTCATTTTTAAGACCACTGCCTACTTTGCGTGTGTATTGTATCTAGGCATTGGCCCTTTCTAAAAGATGGAGCACGCTTGACTTTCCACAGCTTTTAAGTGCTTTGTAAGTCACTGGCCCAGATCAAGCATACAGCAAGTGAAGTCCTAATCTGCCTATTCATTTCTGGTCAGTTACTTGGAAGACATTGGACAAGTAAATACTATTTCCACAGAAGCCAACAATGGTAACTTACTAGATATTTGAGCTTGAAAATACCACAAAAGTCTATTATTGCATAATACCCTTCTATACTGTTTTTTTGTTGCTTACCTATCATTGTAATCCTGCTGACCTTTTACCCGTGTTTTTTTTTTTTTTTTTTTTAGATTATTATAGCAACTCCTGGAAGGCTTTTGGAAATACTCAAACAAGATTCTGTAGATTTTTCTAAGCTAAAGATTCTGATAGTGGATGAGGTAAGTAATAATGTTGTTGTATAGTATTAAATTATGAATGGAACTACTTCCTCAGTTTTTGCAATCCTGCTCCAGTGTAAGTTGAGCTGGCCATAGACAGATCCACATTTGTCCGGTTCAGCAGGGACAGGCCAAATTTTGATCAATGTGTGGCTGCTGACTTTATTTTTTCTGAAGGAGCCTAGAGCTACTATTTTTTTAATTGAAGGGACCAAATTTACTACACTTGCCTCTCATGTATGTTGTTCTGGAAATGGGGTTGGTGCTTAGTCAGTGGGCATGTGCATCGTGTGACTTTAAGTGGTTGTACTGGGATGATATCTGTAGCTACATCTATCATCCTGGTGTTGTTTTTCTGCCGATTGACAACTTTTATGTAAATGACTGTAGTTGCTAAATGACTTGTGGGAGGGGTGATATGTTCTCTATTTACTCAGCGTAACACTATCTTTTTATTTTACCAAACCGTGTGTATTATCTTGTCTGTGTTCATTAAAATTCATTGAAATTTTTTTTTTTTTTTTAATTCTTTAGGGCCTCTGCTAAAATGTTTTTTATTTATATATATATATATATATATATATATATATAGTGTGACAGGAAGTCAGGTAAATCTGTGGGTGTTGTCACAGACGGGACATACATTTCTACCTTGTTTAGACAATACACGAATTGTTATTAGGCGTCGGCTGCAAAATTAGCCAGAAAAGGTCTAAGGGCGTTGGAAAACGTCAGCTGTTCAGAATGAGGCAATTAAGGCCTCTATAAGTAATCCAGAGGATTACCACTGAATTGCTGCATCATGAGGCTTTGTGAGTAAGGAAAGCAGTGTACTGAAAGTCTTCTGAGAAGCACCCTGTCCCCATGTTAAGGACAGAGCCTCTTCTCGACAACCCTGGCCCTCGCTCTCCGGTGCCTTCTTCGGGGCTGGCCGCCGCTAGCTTCTTTGAAGCTCTTTTACTAGCGACGGTCAGCCAGGTCTTCTTTGCCGCCTTCTGCCTTCTTCTTTTCTTCCGATGTTGACTTGACGCTCCCTCCCGCTGTAATGCCGGGTGTGCGGTGCGCGATGATTTATATAGGCCTCTTATGAGGTCACAGTCCCAGCGTGTTCCGGGACCCACGCGAGAAGAATCGGGGAGCGCTGAGACGACACCGAAGAGCGGAGAAGACCCCCCGGAGCTGACTAATTATTTTAAAAACCTGTGTTGTGTTTATTTTATTGACACTTTTTCCTCCAGGTGAAAGGGTAGGGGTACGATGTACCCCATATTTATTCACCTAGGTTGGGGGGCCGGTATCTGGGGGCCCCCTTATTAAAGGGGGCTCCCAGATTCCGATAAGCCCCCCGCCCGCAGACCCCGACAACCAACGACCAGGATTGTCGGGAAGAGGCCCTGTCCTTGCCAACATGAGGACAGGGTGCTTTGGGGTGGGGGGCTGCAGGGTGCCCCCTGCCCCAGAGCACCCACTCCCCCCCCCCCTCCCACTCCTTTCTATATATACAGTTGTATTCAAAATTATTCAACCCCCACTGAAATTGATTGTTTTGGCCAGTTTGACATTGATTTTGATCATTCAGTCATCCTGCTTACAATTAAATCAAAGAGGCACGTGTAGGTCAGACAAATATAACATAACATTTATAATGAAATAACCACAAATGTCTTTTCTGTGCTCACATCATTATCAGTTTTATTCAACCCCCAAGTGACATTCAATCTTAGTACTTAGTACAACATCCTTTTACAGTTATAACAGCTTTTAAACGTGAAGCATAGCTTGACACAAGTGTCTTGCAGCGATCTACGGGTATCTTCGCCTATTCGTCATGGGCAAAAGCCTCCAGTTCAGTCACATTCTTAGGCTTGCGCACTGCAACTGCTTTCTTTAAGTCCCACCAGAGGTTCTCAATCGGATTTAAGTCTGGTGACTGCGATGGCCACTCCAAAATGTTCCAGCCTTTAATCTGCAACCATGCTCTAGTGGACTTGGAGGTATGCTTGGGATCATTGTCCTGTTGAAAGGTCCAACGTCTCCCAAGCCTCAGGTTTGTGACGGACTGCATCACATTGTCATCCAATATCTCCTGGTACTGAAGAGAATTCATGATACCTTGCACACGCTGAAGCTTCCCTGTACCTGCAGAAGCAAAACAGCCC
This sequence comes from Rana temporaria, assembly GCF_905171775.1. Taxonomy (NCBI): domain Eukaryota; kingdom Metazoa; phylum Chordata; class Amphibia; order Anura; family Ranidae; genus Rana; species Rana temporaria. The sequence goes on from NC_053495.1 coordinate 114,165,655, forward strand.
CAAAGCATGATTGAACCCCCGCCATGCTTCACAGTGGGCAAGGTGTTCTTTTCATCATAGGCCTTGTTCTTCCTCCTCCAAACATAGTGTTGATCCATGGGCCCAAACAGTTTCATCAGTCCACAGAACACAATCTCAAAACTTCTGTGGTTTGTCCACATGACTTTTGTCATACTGCAGTCAACTCTTCTTATTCTTTGGAGACAGCAAGGGGGTGCGCCTGGAAGTTCTGGCATGGAGGCCTTCATTACGCAGTGTGCGGCGTATTGTCTGAGCAGAAACTTCAGTACCCACATCTGACAAATCTTTTCTCAGTTCCTCAGCAGTCACACAGGGACTTTTCTCCACTCTACGCTTCAGGTAGCGCACAGCAGTCGAAGTCAGCATCTTCTTTCTGCCACGACCAGGTAGCGTTTCAACAGTGCCCTTTGCCTTGAATTTGCGAATGATGCTTCCTATGGTGTCTCTTGGTATGTTTAACATCTTTGCAATCTTCTTATAGCCATTGCCCTTCCTGTGAAGAGTAATCACCTCTTCTCTTGTCTTCCTGGACCATTCTCTTGACTTCACCATGTTTGTAACCACACCAGTAACTGTCTAGAAGGAGCTGAGTATCACAGTCATTTTAAAGCTGCCTAATTAATGCTTATTAGGCTTTATTGCTGCTCCCTGACATCCACAGGTGTTTTCAATACCTGCTTGAATACACTTCAATGAACCTCTGTTCTTCAGAGTGGTAGTCTTTTAGGGGTTGAATAATTGTGTAAATGAAGAATTCACAAAATAAACATTTACTACTGTATTACAAAACCAATTGATGTCATTTTAGTTGCATATGTTTCTTTAAGAAGTCCTTGTAGGATTTCATTCTGAATACAATTACAAATGTACACTAAATTCCCTAAAACCCTTTACAGCATTGGGGGGTTGAATAATTTTGAACACAACTGTGTGTGTATATATATATATATATATATATATATATATATATATATATATATATATATATATATATATATATATATAGTTATGCCATAATATACAGTGCCATTAAATCGTTAAGAAAAAAACAGTAGGGCGATTAAATGTACACATAGAATTGGTTCATGTGAAACCTGGTTCCAGAAGGGCAAGGTTGATGGTCATGTTTAAGAGATATTACCAAGGTTATATATTAGTTTAGAATAGCACAGTACTCAGTGCCGGCCCAAGACAATGTGCTGCCTGGTACCAAGAATGAAATGCTGCCCCCCCCCCCAAAAAAAATTACGTTCACCAAAATGCCCCCACATCCATTATTTTATATTGTGATAACTAAAGTGGACCTATCATGGCTCTATACATGTATATAGGAGTATAAAAAGGACCTGTTATGGCTCTATTCATGCAATTAACCCCACAGTGGAGCGGAGAGCGGAACGGGAGGAGCGGTTGGGCCGCAATTAGCCCCACGGTGGAGTGGAGAGGAATGGGATGGCGTGCGGGCAGGAAATTTGCTGCCCCCCTGAAAGTGCTGCCTGGTACAATGGTACCATCGGGTCCCATGGTAGGGCCGGCCCTGACAGTACTGTAACTTCATTAAAGGGTTTGTAAAGGAATTTTTTTTTTTTTTTTTTTTATCTTAATAGCTTCCTTTACCTAAATGCAGTGCTGTTTTCATGTCCTCATTGTTCGTTTTTGCTCTCAAGTTGCTGTAATTCTTCTCTGATCTCCACACTTCCTGGTTGTCTGTTTCCTGATGACCACAGTACTGGGAGCTTTCTTTCTGTGGTCACTAATCAAGGAGGTGTGATTACTGTGTGTCTAAAACCCCACAGCACCAATCGGTTTCGTTTTCCAAACCATCACAGCTCTGTATTGGCTCTGTGGCTCTGTACAGCAGAGAAGCAGGAAACAACATGCAAAAACGAAACTAGAAACTGATGGTACATTATATGATTGATTTTTATCTATTTGTAATCGTTTTTAAAAGGAATCAGTTAACTATTATGTCTCTATACCCTGTAAACAGTCATTTCAGCAAAAAATTTTTTTTTATTTACAACCTCTTTAAGGCGACATCTGTTGTATGAAAGGGGTGACACCCAAAACTGCTCCTGAGTAATAAAAACCTGAATCACAAAATCTGTCAATGTGGATCTGACAGTTTACGCAATATATTGTATATCATTGGTATAAATATCTTGATTCTGGAAAAGAAAAATGACAACTGGCTGATACTGTATGTCAATAGGGCTTGGTTTTGTTTATCTTGGTGGGATAGATTTACTAGTCTGTCTTTCATTTCCAGGCAGATACGATGCTAAAGATGGGATTCCAGCAGCAAGTGCTTGAGGTTATTGAACAGGTTGCACAGGATCATCAAACAATCCTAGTGTCAGCCACCATTCCTGCCAGCATTGAAACATTTGTTCAGCAGCTTTTAAGGGATCCTGTGCGAATCACTGTTGGTGAGAAGAACCAACCATGTCCTAATGTGCGTCAGATTGTACTGTGGGTGGAAGAACCTTCAAAGAAAAAGAAACTCTTTGAAATACTGAATGTAAGTATAAAAAAAATATTCCTATTATGTACAGTACAGACCAAAAGTTTGGACACCCCTTCTCATTCAAAGAGTTTTCTTTATTTTCATGACTATGAAAATTGTAGATTCACACTGAATGCATCAAAACTATGAATTAACACATGTGGAATTATACATAACAAAAAAGTGTGAAACAACTGAAAATATATTTCATATTCTAGGTTCTTCAAAGTAGCCACCTTTTGCAGCAGACACATCTATAGAACTGTTAAGAGGAAACTGTGTGAATCAGGCCTTCATGGTAGAATATCTGCTAGGAAACCACTGCTAAAGAAAGGCAACAAGCAGAAGAGACTTGTTTGGGCTAAAGAACACAAGGAATGGACATTAGACCAGTGGAAATCTGTGCTTTGGTCTGATGAGTCCAAACTTGAGATCTTTGGTTCCAACCCCTGTGTCTTTGTGCGACGCAGAAAAGGTGAACGGATGGACTCTACATGCCTGGTTCCCACCGTGAAGCATGGAGGAGGAGGTGTGATGGTGTGGGGGAGCTTTGCTGGTGACAATGTTGGTGATTTATATAAAATTGAAGGCGTACTGAACCAGCATGGCTACCACAGCATCTTGCAGCGGCATGCTATTCCATCCTGTTTGCGTTTAGTTGGACCATCATTTATTTTTCAACAGGACAATGACCCCAAACACACCTCCAGGCTGTGTAAGGGCTATTTGACCAAGAAGGAGAGTGATGGGGTGCTGCGCCAGGTGACTACCTCTTGAAGCTCATCAAGAGAATGCCAAGAGTGTGCCAAGCAGTAATCAAAGTAAAAGGTGGCTACTTTGAAGAACCTAGAATATGAAATATATTTTATTTTTAGATTTAGTTTTGATGCCTTCAGTGTGAATCTACGATTTTCATAGTCATGAAAATAAAGAAAACTCTTTGAATGAGAAGGTGTGTCCAAACTTTTGGTCTGTACTGTATGTTTTGTGGGTTCACATGTGAATGTTTAACTGTTTTGGAACTCAAATGATCACTGTTAGTGATGCACCGAAATTACAGAGGAGGTCTAGGGCTAGAATTATTGCTCTCGCTCTACCAATCGCAGTGATGCCTCACATGTGTGGTTTGAATACCGTTTACATATGTGGGCGCTACTCACGTATGCTTCTGCGCGCGAGCTTGGCGGGACGGGGTGCGTTTTTTGGCTCCTAACTTTTTTTTAGCTGGCTCCTAGATTCCAAGCAAATTTGTCAAACCCTGGGTTAGAGTCTGGAGACATGATGCAAGAGATGGTTAGAGACTGCATTTTTTTATTTTTAGCTTTTCTTGCACTAAAGGTGCCAATAATGGGCAACACTAAATTTCATATTTAAATTGATGATATTAATTAAAAAGTCAAATATAATACAATTGTATATAAAAATAATATATGTTTTAATAAAATGAAAATATAAATGTTGCCAAATTTTCTTTATATTATGCAGTTGAATTAATGAAAAATGTTCACATGCATATGTTTTGAAAGATATTTATGCTTTATGCTTATCTCTCTCCTTCTAGGATTCCAAGCTGTTTCAACCCCCTGTCCTGGTATTTGTTGATTGTCGATTGGGAGCAGATCTCTTGAGTGAAGCTGTGCATAAGATTACAGAACTAGAATGCGTTTCCATGCATTCTGATAAATCCCAGTCTGAAAGAACGAAGATACTCAAGGTAAACTTAGTCTAAATCGATACATTTTATACTTATGAGTGTGTGTTTTTAATTCCTCCATTTAAGATAGTTCCTATTTGCTTCATGAGGCCAGTGCACCTTTTTCTTGGTGTGTTGTGTGTCTTTTTTTTTTTTTTTTTTTTTATTGTGTGTGTGTGCATTTAGTGCAAATGTCCAAAGTTGAAGCCAGGCTACTGGCTATCATAGAAAGTGCTGTATAAAGGACTATGTGGATGAATATGAAGAGGACTGTTTATTAAAAGACTTGAACATTTGTTGAGTAGCTGCATGCAGAAGGCATTAGAGGCACATGGCCATATTTAGACCCCTTTCACACTGAGGAGTTTTTCAGGTGGTACAGCACTAAAAATAGCGCTGCTATACCACCTGAAAAACTCCTGCCCAGCAACCTCAATGTGAAAGTCGAGGGCTTTCACACTGAGGCGATGCGCTGGCAGGAGAGAAAAAAATCTCCTGCTAGCAGCATCTTTGGAGCGGTATGTATTAACCCTTTATCGGCCGCTAGCAGGGGTTAATACCGCACCGCTAGCGGCCGAATCCCGCGGCAAATCCGACGGTATACCGCCGCTATTTTTAGCGGCTCCTGCCCCAGTGTGAAAGGGGCCTTAGTGTTCACAGCCTGCATAGCACCTAGGGGGCAGTGGGTGTGGCCAAATAGCAGCGTTTCAATGAATTGCAGATCCTAGGCATGCTAAACATGTCAAAAAATTTCTTTGAAGTATAAAAACGGTTAAGTACGCCCTGTTATTATACTCCATTGCTCGTTTTCCCCTCTAGTTATCCAATTATATGTTTATTCATTTATGTATGTTTTAATTTGTGCAAGCGCTGCTTTATATATTTATTGACACATTGTTCACAAATAGGTGTCACTACACGTATATATTTATTCAATACACTAGAGTTGCTCTGTAAATACAGCAGCTATTGAGCAGCTGCTGTAGGCCAGATGCACGCCTAAGCGGCTCTGCAATCCGCGATTGCACACGAGCATGGCAGCCAATTCATTTTGAATAGGCTGCTGTGCCTGTGTTTCATACAGCAAAAAGGTTCCTGCACCTTTTTGAAACTGCAGCCAGTGGGAAATCTCATGGTGATTTTCTTTACCTGTAAACGCTCTGCGCTTTCAGATGCATGGGGGGTGCCATTAAGTATGAAAGGCAGCCCTGCGTGTCTGCAAAGGAGCAGCGGCCGGGCTGTGCGTGTCCATAGACACACAGCCCGGCTCAGCCTTGCTTCCTCATCATAGTATTTGATTGACAGCAGTAGGAGCTATTGGCTCCCACTGCTCTCATTCATTTCTGTGAGTAGAGGAAGAGGGAGTAGCACTGCTGCACTTGGGCACAGCGATAGATCAAGGTAAGTACAAGGGAGGGGAATCTAAAGAAATCACAAGATACATATACACTGCTCCAGGTCAGTCCACAACATTAACCCCTATGCTGTACAGCTGGGTGGAGGTCTGGTTCCCAGACGTCAATCCATGCACAAATAGTAAAAAGGTTGGCAGTACTCCATCTGAGGAAACCAACTAAGTCAAGTGCTAAATACATGACATCACAGCTCAACAAGCAGGGAACGCAATGTTAACAAGCTTCATGCTTAAAGTGCTTAATCGTAACAACGGGGGGATGAGGAGGTGCAGGAAATGCATTAAAGTAAAAGAAAATGTTTTGCTTTTACAACCACTTTTAGGTCATGACAAAGTAATTGCCAAATAAACAGGCCTATTGCAGAAATGTAAAAATTGCTCCGGTGTACAGATGTAAAAGCTGAAGTGGTTAAAGCAACTCTGTTGCAGTTGAAGAAAAGTCAGAGTAGTAGTAGTAGTAGCAGTGCCTGTATTAGAATGCAGGTTGGTTAGGCTTTTGTGAACATGGAAACAGTGACAGGGAAAAAAAAATATACTGGTCCATCCGGTGTTCCCTTATTTTTATTTTTATTTTTATTTTTTATGTGTGTGTGTGTGTGTGTGTGTGTTTTCAAATCCTTTGTCCAAGTATAGATCTATATTTGTCCCAAGCATATCTAAAAGATAGGTTCACCTTCATAGAAAAATAATAAATGCACATATTTTTGCAGAAAAAAGTGACTTTTTTTCCCCCTGTAGGAACCTCGAAAGCATTGCCCCCACGATCAGTAGATCATGGGTTCAATATTGGCTCCTGCAGACATGTCCTCTGGTTTTCAGCCTGTACCTCCTGTAAGGGCTTTCTATTTGAAAGCTGAAGGACATGTCTGTGAACACTCATCGGCTCCCTTGCAGCCCATTGAAGCTACAAGTCTTACTGGATGGATGACCAGATGAAAATAGAAGAGATAAAATTCAAGAGCTTCAGTACTGGGCACTTTTACCCCCCGCCTGCACAGGCAAATTTTCGGCTTTCAGCGATGTCGCCCTTTCAATGACAATTACACGGTCATGCAACACTGTACCCAATCATAATTTTTATATTTTATTTTTTGAGACTGATATCGCTTTCTTTTTGTGCCATTAAATCGCCACTGGGTTTTTTATTTATTGGAAAATAAAATTCTATAAGTAAATTTTCTCCTTCACTGATGGGCTGCACTGATGATGAGGGACTAATATGCAGCACTGATAGGTGGCACTGAAAGGCAGCACTTACTGGCATCGCTGATGGCCACTGACTGGCATCACTGATAATCAGGGCACTGATAATCTGTGCAGGTTTCCCCTGTAAAGGGAAATGCCGCTGATCGGCTCTTCTTACCTCACATGCCAGTGTGGGGAGAGGAAAGCCAATAACCGGCATTTCCTTGTTTACAATGTGATTAGCTGTGATTGGACACAGCTGATCACATATTTGTGCTTGCGTGCACGCTGGCATGGGACAATGTCTTATGACGTTGTCCCAGAACAATAAAACCACCCCCAGCCTTCATTTGTCTATATGGCGGGTGGGAGGTGGTTAAAAAAGAAAGCTAATGCAGCCATCAAATCTTTCTGGCTCACTACCTCTGCTGGAGGTCTATTCCAAACATGACATAGCACAAGGCCAAATATGAGGAGTTCTTTCAAAAGTGAAAATCTCCCTTAGAAGAGGATTACCTATTTGAAAATTTCCTCTTTTCTATTGCTCCAATTAATTTCTGTACTAGAGACCATAACCACCAAAAATCAATAGGGAGGACGAATCTTACCAGCAAGAGAAACCAGCAGCAATAAAAACTGACGAGATTTAAATGCTTCTACATTTTAGTCTGAAGTGTAAAAAGATTTGGCTTTACGTACTTTAACCACTTGCTGACCGCCCTGTACCAGATTTACTGCTACAGGGCGGCAGCTCTGCGCAGGATCACGTGTGTGTGTGTGTGTGTGTATGTGTGTGTATATATGTATATATATATATATATATGTGTATATATATATGTATGTATATATATATATATATATATATATATATATATATATATATATATATATATATATATATATATATATACACACATACACATACACATACGCTGGTAGCTTGAACTGCAGCCAGGGTTATGCTGCCTCCTCCCAGCATCCCTGCACACACACAATGGGGCCAAATTATATTTGTGATCCTGCACTTCGGCCTGCAGGGGGCGGCCACTTCCGCTGTGATTCTTCGCAGCAGAAGCCGATCTGCGCGTGCCAGGCGCAGCACAATGTCCTCCGACACCCGCCGATGGACAATAAACAACACAGAATTAGGATCTTTCTATGTAAGCAAGACAGATCTCTGTTCTGAAAGGGGGGAAGGTATGGATTTTAGGTACTAAAAGCAGCACACACAGTACACAAACACACTGGCTAGGAACACAGGTAACCCTTTGATCGCCCTAGATTTTTAAACCCCTTCCCAGCCAGTGTCATTTGTACAGTGACGGTGCATATTGTTAGCACTGATCACTGTATTGGTGTCACTGGTTGCCGAAGTGTCAAAGGTGTCAGTGTCCGCCACAATATCACAGTTCCGCTATAAGATGCTAATCACCACCATTACTAGTATGAAAAATAAATGAATAAAAATGAATAAATTAATAAAAATCCATAAATATAGACCATAGTTTGTAGACGCTGTAATGTTTGCGTAAAACAATCAATATACACAGTTTTTTTTTTTTTTTTGACCGAAAACATGTTGCAAAATTCATATTGGCATAAATGTATGAAGAAATTCTATTTTTTTTTCTAATTATTGGATATGTTTTATAGCACAAAGTAAAAAATATTGTTTTTTGTTTTTCAGAATTGTCAGTCATTTTTTTTTTTTTTTTTTTTTTTTGCGCAAAAACAAAAAAAACGAATTGGGGATCAAATACCACCAAAAGAAAGCTCTAATTTGTGGGGCGGAAAAATATACAATTTATTTGTGTACAGCGTTGCATGACCATGTAATTGTCAGTTAATATAAATGCAGTGCCATATCGGGAAAAAATGGCTTGGTCATGAAGGGGGGTAAATCGTCCAGAGGTCCAGTAGTTAATACTTACCAATTCTACTGCCTGTGCATCTGGTATTCGCTCCTCTACCACTGCCAAAGGATCTTCTGTGTCCGACGCATTTCCCTGTGAGTTGGATACCTAGTCCCCTGCTAAGTGCTGTGGTACTTTCGCCAAACCTACATCTTTACAATGTCCTGTTGTAATGTAGATGTTCAGCAGGAGGATCAGCCGAGGGAACTAGATACCTGATTGTGCCAAATATGTCAGATGCAGAACCTTTCAATGGCAGTGGTAGATCTGCAACCAAGCACAGGTTAGCAGCCCAGGCAGTGGGACAGGCAAGTATTAGTTGTTGTTTCCAGCCACTGAAATTGTTTAGTACAATAAATTGTTTAAATATTGATCCAGTATTATGTACGTTGTCTTTATAAAAAATGTTTTAATGTCTTAATATTTCACCACTATGTAAATGCTCTTTTTAATAATTTGTATATGTCACTTTGTATAGGGATTGCTCCAAGGAGAGTATGATGTTGTTGTCAGCACTGGAGTGCTAGGGAGAGGTCTGGATTTGGTGAATGTCAAATTGGTGGTGAATTTTGACATGCCTTCAAGTATGGATGAATATGTCCATCAGGTAAATCTATCAAATTTTTATCACATCTGCTGATCACTGGTGCAATGCTTTTAGAGCCTCGTAAACACTCGGAAAGGGGCGAGGACACCTCAGATGAAATTGGGGGGGGGGGGGGGGGGGCGATTTTCCGGGCATTACCGAACGGCTTTGATCGGCTCGCTCCGGCGCCCCCACCCACCTCAGGCCAAACGCGATATTGCACACCACTTTGGCTTGAATCCTGCTTGTTTTGTGAGACAACACTCGCAAAGAGTTGGGTTTTGTTTAAATAGAGTGCTTGTATAGCAAAACGCTTGTTAACCGCGTTACTCGCAATCCGAGGTTCCACTATATATGTATTGTATTTACAGTTTCCTAGCACATGCAGGATACACTTTTCTTTTTACAACTCTTCACTAACACAATACACTTTTGAGAAGTTTGTAAGCATATTGTTGAGATAGCCTTTGATTGGCTATCACAAAGGTTATCAAAGTGATCAGGTGACTGGGAACCAGGAGTCCCAGGTGACCGGGAACCAGGAGTCCCAGGTTCCAGTCATTATTACAAGACTTGGCGCTCTTGGTGAGAGCCCAGTCTTTGTGCCGGCAGCACGCAATTTTTTTTTATTTTTTTTCACTAGGGAATTATGCCACAAGTAGCAATTGTTTGCTTTGTCCTTTTTGTCTCATCTTCCCTACCTTCTGCTGCTCCACTGTAACCTGTTTCTACAATATTCACGACCCAACCAACTCGGCCCCAGCAGAAAGCTGAATACACACATGCTGTTGTGCTTCCTCTAAAAACCACCCACAGCCATTGCAAAGTCAGCTGTTAACCTTTCCCACTTTTGTTACCAGCCCTTTCCCCTGTTCACCTCCGTGGGCCTAAAGCATAGCTATCTCCTGACATCTCTTTAGACAGCACCTGCCTCAGGCTTTCTCTGCTGTTAACAATCTCAAGCCCATGCTGGTAGCTTGAGCTGCAGCCAGAGTTATGCTGCCTCCTCCCAGCATCCTGAGATGTTGGCCACCTTTTAGTTGCAAGAGTGTGCTGGAAGAGGAGCTGATGTCCTGGCTTGTGTGGAGACTGCAAACTGGAGAACAGTCACAGGGTGGAAAGACAGTTGGAGGATGCCCTGCTGCTAACAGGGTCCCTCTCTGAAACTGTCATGTACCTGCTCTGCAGAACTAGTGACTGCAGGAGCAGTTAAAAAGGTACTGAGTCTGGCTTTGACTTGACACTGTGCCTACACATCTCTCCACTCTAAACCCACAGTACTCACCACACCTAATCCCACCCCTCCTATGCTCTCACCACCACACCTAATCCCACCCCTCCTATGCTCTCACCACCACACCTAATCCCACCCCTCCTATGCTCTCACCACCACACCTAATCCCACCCCTCCTATGCTCTCACCACCACACCTAATCCCACCCCTCCTATGCTCTCACCACCACACCTAATCCCACCCCTCCTATGCTCTCACCACCACACCTAATCCCACCCCTCCTATGCTCTCACCACCACACCTAATCCCACCCCTCCTATGCTCTCACCACCACACCTAATCCCACCCCTCCTATGCTCTCACCACCACACCTGCACACCTAACTCCACCCCTCCCCTGCTTTCTGTGCCTTTGGGCCCCCAATTCTACCCTCCACCTATGCTATCCCCATTGTGCCCACATGAACCCCCACCACCCTTGCAGCCTGCACTTCTGCCTTCTAACAGCACAACAGGCTGTTCAGGAAGGAGTAACAGGTCAGCATACCTTCCTACAGTCCTAATCACACCTGCATATAGCACCCAACCCCCTTCCCCTCTGCACATCCCCCTGGTCTCAATTCTGTTCCTACATGCACCCCCTTGTCACTTCACCTGTAACCTCCACTTTCCCCACCCTTGCCTTACCTGTTTTGAAACCAGCACATGGTTGCTAGTATGTATAATGTACATACAGTACAGTGTATGCATGTATTTGGACATACAGTACAGTGTGTGTTTGTGTGTGTGTGTGTGTGTGTGTGTGTGTGTGTGTGTGTGTATATAGTGTAAAGCTTTTCACAAGTATTTTGATTTAAACCATTCTCTTAAAGCGGGGGTTCACCCTATCGACAGGAAAAAATTTTTTTTATTTTATTTTACCTTAAAATCAGGCATTGTAGCGCGAGCTACAGTATGCCTGTCACAAATTTTTTACTGCCGTACTCACCTTGTAGTCGTCCATCGAAGATTCCGGGGAATGGGCGTGCCTATGGAGACGGAGGATGATTGACGGCCGGCTCTGGCGCGTCACGCTTCTCCGGAAATAGCCGAAATAGGCTCGGTCTTCACGACGCGTGCGCATAGCCTGTGCGCAGGCGCCGTGAAGAGCCGAGACCTACTCCGGCTGTCTTCGGGGAGAGTGACGTGCCAGGGCCGGCCGTCAATCATCCTCCCTCTCCATAGGCACGCCCATTCCCCGCGGGAGCCGGAATCTACGATGGACGACTACAAGGTGAGTACGGGGTTAAAAAAATCGGGACAGGCATACTGTAGCTCGCGCTACAATGCCTGTCTCGATGGTAAAATGTGTCGGGGGGGGGGGGGGGGTGAACTACCGCTTTAAGTGGATGATATTCAGTTTAGGTTACAATGTTTCTTTACTTCTTTTTACTCCCTTTTTTTTCATTATTTTTTTTTGTGTTTGTGTGCAGATTGGAAGAGCAGGAAGACTTGGCAATCGAGGAACTGCGATTACATTTATTAATAAAAACAACAAGAATTTATTCTGGGACTTGGTGAAAAGAGTGCAGCCCACTGGGTCACTTCTTCCACCTCAGCTACTCAACTCCCCTTTTCTCCTGGAGCAAAAACGCCTAGAGCAAAGAAAGAATCAAGACCAAGACAAGCTGGTGACTGAGAAACAAATTCTTAATCTCATTCGTAAACATGACAAACGAAGACGCAAATAATGACCGGCTTTGCACCCTTCGTTGACTGAGTAGCAGGCAACTTGCTGTGTCCCCCATTTTCTCTATGGAAGAAAGTATAGCTATGGATGCAAACCTTTGGATTTGTTGCAAAGAAAAACATTTACTCTCATTTTAGAGATGTGCTTCATTCAGAAGTGATTAAATGCGATGTTGGATGCATGCACCTTGTGTAATAACCTTGATAAAACTTTTTTTTGTTTTTTTTTACAACTGCAGCCTGTATTTATTATTTGCGTTAAAGGTGAACTTCAGGAGTAATTTTTTTTTTTCATACCCTCATTGCTCCACCTTGGTTTGATGCAAGTATGCTCTCGCTGTCTGTAGCGTGTGTGACAACAGCAGTGTCAGATCCTGTTTCTTTCCCCAATATGGGACAAGGTGCTGGTCATATTTCACTGTGCTGCCACCAAAATATGTGATGAATGAGGGGTAATTTTCCACCATACTGTAGAGCTGCACGATTCTGGTCAAAATGAGAATCACGATTCTTTTGCTTAGACAAAAGATCACGATTCTCAAAAATTTAATGCCAGAACCCCCCCCCCCAAATTTTTTTTTGGGGGGGGGGGCTCACTTCAGGCTCACCTTTTTTGTGGGTATAGCTATGTAAAACATAAAAAAAAAAAAATAAGTGCATATACCGTATATAAGCCGAGTTTTTCAGCACATTTTTTTTGTGCTGAAAAATCCCTTTCTCGGCTTATACTCGAGTCTGTCTGCAGCCAAGTGCCGCCTCCTCCTCCAGGCTGAACACTGACTCACACCGGCAATCATTGACGTTCTATTTCCCCGTCCGTCCTCTCTTGCACGGTATGAGGACACACAGCTGATCTCACTGCTCCCCCTTCTCCCCCTCCCCTCTCCAAGTGTGAAGCTAACAAGCTCACATTTCCCGCGGAGCACACAGGAGAGGGAAGGGGGAGCAGTGAGACCAGCTGTGTGTCCTCTCTCATACTGTGCAAGAGAGGATGGACGGGGAAATAGAACGTCAATGATTGCTGGTGTCTCTGTGCTACTATTCCATGACAGACATGATCTCCGCTCAGAGCCGTGTTGTCCTGAGAAGGCAGACATTAATAGCATTCACTGATGAGCACGGAAAGAAGGTACTGATGGTCACCTAATAGAAGGCACTGATGGTCACTGATAGGAGACCCAGTGAATCTGCAAATGGGCATTATTGGCCCTCTTTTCCACTTACAGTAGCTGCTGCATTCTCACCCTAGGCTTATACTCGAGTCAATAAATTTTCCAATTTTTTTTTATTTTTTTTTGGTAAAAGTAGGTGCCTCGGCTTATATGTGGGTCGGCTTATATTTAAGTATATACGGTATTGTTTAAAATCCAGTAATACACTCTGGCCTTGCTCTGCACATGCTCAGTTGCTGTCAGATTTTTTGTCACTGTGCCAGTAAAATGTTGAGGCAGATCTGTGACAGCCTAAAGATTTAGTGCTGTTCAGGGGCTCTGGACTTCAGCAAAATGGCAGCCTCCGACATGAAGAGGCAGGAAGACTGCAGGAGGGAATTTACAGCACACACTCATTTTGGTAGCATGATTATTAACCATTTGACCTCCTTCGTGACCAGGCGTTTCTTTTGCTATATGGCACTGCTGGGTTGCTTCAACTGATAATTGTGCGGTCATGCAATGCTGTACACAAATTAAATGTGTCAATTTCTTTCCCAAAAATACAGCTTTTTATTGGTGGCATTTGATCACCATAGGGTTTTTTTTTATTATTTGTTGCGCTATAAATGAAAAAGACCAAAAATTTTGAAAGAAAAAAAAGCTTCAATGCTTTTTACTTTTCTGCTATAAAACCTAAAAACTTTTTTTAAAATATCAAATTTCTTCATAAATGTAGGCCAGTAAATTTTTGGTAAAAAAAAAATATCCCAATAAGCGTTTATTGATTGGTTTGCGCAAAAGTTATGGCATCTACAGATTATGGTGTGTGTGTGTGTATATATATATATATATATATATATATATATATATATATATATATATATATGTGTATATATATATACACAGAAATATTGATTTTTTTATTTTTTTTATACCAGGTAATGGCGGCAGGACTGCAATAGTATGGCGGGCAATCTGACATTGACCCTTTTTGGGTACCAGTGACACCAATACAGTAATCAGTGCTAAAAATATGCAGTCAATGTACTAATGATACTGGCTGAGAAGGGGGTCAAACATCTAGGGCAATCAAAGGGTTAATTGTGTGCCTAACCAGTGTTTATGTGGTGCTTTCACTAAGGTGTGTGCAGGTTTTAATTCCCTGCTTTGCAGGGAAAATAGGGCCGAAATCAACTAATCAAACACTAACCGAATATAAAATGATTTATTCCTGATCCCCACACTCTGTACATTACAAACATGACCCCTACACAATGTACATTACATACTCCTGACCCCTACTCTCTATACATTACACACATGACCTCAGCACAATGTACATTACATACTCCTGACCCCCACATTCTGTACATTACATATGTGACCCCTGCACTCTGTACATAGGTTGGCAACACTGGCCTAAAATATGATCCTATCAGATTGAAATTTACTGACATGACACTCAAAATTTACTGGCACAGCCAAGTTTTTAGTGGTATTTCCAAAAGTTACAAAATTACAGTTATGTGCAAATTTCAGTATTTAGGCTACAAATAAGTACAATATGCAATTAGCAATGTGATTTAAGGTAGATGCTAAGCATATTTCTTTTTTTTTTTTATATATATATATATATATACCGTATTTATCGGCCTATTGCGCGTACCGGCGTATAGCGCGCACCCCTGATCTGGACATGAAATTCCTGAAAAAAAATTGTTTATTACTTACAGTTTTGGTGTCTTGCCCGGTGTCCATCGGCGGCGTCTGTCTGCGGCCTTCGTGGTGTTCTCCCTGCTTGTCCCGCGCTGTCTCTGAGCCAATTCCCGCTTCCCGCGCTGTTTGAACGCCGCCGCCAACATATACCAAGCGCAGTACACTCGGGCACGCTCGGCTTCTCTCGCATAACCGCAAGGGGAGCAAAGCATGGCCGAGTGTACTGCGCTCGGTATATGTCGGCGGCAGATTCAAACACAGCGCGGGAAGCGAGTATCGGCGTATATCGCGCCCCCACGATTTTGCCCTGATTTTAAAGGCAAAAAAGTGCGCGGTATATGCCGATAAATACGGTAATAAGTGGCTCAGGTACAGGACTCAGGAGGGCAGGAAATTAGAATGGACAGGCACACACACATGGAATTGAGCAGTGTGCAGCAGAACAGATCACCTCCTGAGTCACAGTGACAGCCTCTCTCTATGCCAGGTAGTCTCTTCAGTCCCCTCCAGTCCAAACAGCACTGACAGTCCCGCTCCCGGCTTGCCTTGCTCCCGTCCAGCACATGAGGCTCTGTCCACTCCCCTCTGCTCCCTTGCACCATGACATCACATGAAACGCTCAGGCACCACCTTCGCCAGACCCGCCCCCCCTTCGGTACCACCCAAACACACTGTAGGAGGCACTTGGATGGTCTCGGCTGCCTCCAGACCCGAGCTGCGCATGCGCAGTTCCGAGCCAAGCGTCACACCCATATTTTTTTACTGGCAACCTTTCTTCTTACTGGCAGGAGAAAAGTGCCCGTTTTTTTACTGGCTGCCAGTAAAAATACTGATGGTTGGCAAGACTGTTTTAAGCCCAGGGGTGGACTGACAACTCATGGGGCCCCCGGGCAATAGGAGATTATGGGGCCCCCAGGCAATAGACACACAATATACACAAACATACAGTATATACACACACACATATAGTATACATACACAGTATACACACACACAGACACACAGTATATATACACACACATATAGTATACATACACAGGCCCGGACTGGGACAAAAAATAGGCCCAGGCATTTTAGACTGATCAGCCCGGGGGGGCAGCGGTTAATGATGAGATGTGGGGTTCCAGCACCCTGCACCCCTTTACATTACACAGCACCTTGCACCTCTGGACCCCTTTACATTACACAGCACCTTGCGTCTTTGGACCCCTTTACATTACACTGCACTCTGGACCCCTTTACATTACATAGCACCGCACCTCCGGACCCTTTTACATTACACAGCACCCTGCACATCTGGGCCCCTTTACATTACACAGCACCCTGCACCTCTGGGCCCCTTAACATTACATAGCCCACAGTTTGTTACACAGACACCCCCCTAACAGTTCTGGACCCCCTGCATGTTACACAGACCTCCCTACAGTGCAGGCCCCCTCCCTACAGTACAGACCCCCTACAATACAGAACCCCCCTAGATTTCAGACCCCCCTTACAATACAGAACCCCCCCCCATAATACAGAAACCCCCCTATAATACAGACCCATAATGTACCTCAGATCAGCGCGGGACTGCATGTCGGGTCCCCTCCTCCTGTGTAGACATAAAGGAGGCGGCTTCACTCTGCTCGGCTGTGTGAGATAGCCGAGACTGATCAGAGCCACGGCCACTGTGCCAGAGAGAAGGGGATTGTTGCAGGTCCTGGCCCCCTGATGTCCCGACAGGTGTCACTCGAGTGAGGCTGCGACTCGCAGCTAAGAGTGCACTGGGGGGCATTGGTATATTTAGGTTTTGTGCTGCCCTAGGCCTGACTAAACGCGTGCACCCCTAATTTAAATATGACCACCCCTTTCTGTCAATGCCATGCCCCTTCATGTTTAAAACCTGCCCTATCACCTGTAAATCACACCTCTTCCTCTTAAGGATCCACCTTGATGGCGCTATATAAGTACCTAAAATGAAATAAATGAATGTAATTTTTAATTTAAAAAAATGGATTTACACTATGGGTGTCCATGCCCGGTCTTTACTCTTTTACCATGTACATGGAGTAGAGAGGTAAATATGAGGCTGACCCGATCTACCATCTTTCACGAGGCGCAGATATTTTATTGTTCTGATGAGTGAAGACACATATGAGGGGAGCACAGCTCAGGTGTAACACAATTGTGTGGGGCACTGGAATAATGCATAGAGGCACTGAACACTTTCATATCACAGCTTATTATTGTACATAAATGATGTATTGATT
Organism: Rana temporaria; assembly: GCF_905171775.1. Taxonomy (NCBI): domain Eukaryota; kingdom Metazoa; phylum Chordata; class Amphibia; order Anura; family Ranidae; genus Rana; species Rana temporaria. The sequence continues at coordinate 114,183,056 of NC_053495.1, forward strand.
ATAGCAAGGAGCACTTTGGAGCATACACATTTTCACTGAATGCGGACTGTTTAAAACCACTTGCCCACCGCAGTACGAGAATATACGTCCTCCACTTTGTGCGGTGATATCTAAATGATGCCTGCAGCTACAGGCATCATTCAGATATCACCGTCTTCAGCCGGCGATTCTGTGCACAATAAGAACGATCAAAGCGGCAGTTCCGCCGCTTGATTGTTCTTATAGGCAGCGGGAGGGGACGTCCCCCCCTCCCGCCGCCATCCGGTGCTTCTCCGAGCTCTCCCGTGCTATCGGGGCCTGGAGAGAGAATCCGGCGCTCGCTGCAGAACCATAGAGATGACTGGTGACCAGACGGTCACAGTCATCTCTATGACCATGAAGTAAACAAAGCCGCAATCGCGGCTGTCGGTGTGAGATCGGTGAATGTTTTTTCACCGATTTCATGCTTGTAAGCCTGCAGGAGAGATGTGGGGTCTTATTGACCCCACATCTCTCCATAAAGAGGACCTGTCACACTGATTCCTATTACAAGGGATGTTTACATTCCTTGTAATAGGAATAAAAGTGATCAAAAAAAAAAAAAAAAAAAAAAAAATGAAGTAAAATAAAAATAAAATGAAAATATTTTTTTTTAAATGCCTCATGGCAGTGTACAGCTTATAGCTCTGCCCACCACTCCGTCTCCATTCTCAGTAGTTCTAATTTTAAAGTTCACAGAAGATAGCCAGGAAAGCTGATAACATCACACAAGTCTTCCATTCTGAATGTGACAAAGGCTGCAATTTTGGTTGGATTAATAGGTATTGTTCTTATACTTGCTGGAAAAAAGCCACATCTAATAAGAGGTAAGCAGCCATACATATGAGGTAAGCAGCCATACATATGAGGTAAGCAGCCATACATATGAGGTAAGCAGCCATACATATGTTCCATCTTTGTTTATGAGTTTAGTTATCCTTTAACCACCTGGAGTTAGTGAATATTTATAAGACCCACCAGACAGCTACACCCCAAATACAAACACAGCACCTATGTGTCCACATACAAAGACCAAGCAAAGCACGACTCTCTGACATCTCTAGAAATCAGCTGCTGCTGCATGCAATGCTAGAGACGAAGAATGCCCTTACTAAAAATGGCGGATGCAGGCCTCTGCTTATATCGGCGCTGAGTGCCCTTAGCAAAAATGGCGATACGGGCTTTTGAATTCCTTATACGGACTGTGTGCCTTCCCAGCAAGGCTGTGTCAGCCGTTCCACCAATCATAAACAATGGAGGGGAATTCGAAAAGAGAAGCCAGCTGCCAAACGGAAGGAGAGAGAGGACTGCAGGGACCGAGCGGTGTGATGGCGGGGGAGGCCGCTTCTGTCAGGTAGATGGGGAATTGCTAGGGCTGGGAAGTAATGGAGGTATATCATTGTATGCTGTGCAGAGGTGGGAGGGACGGTGTGCATCGGAATTGTCATAGATGTGTGTTGATGTTCGCTGCCAGCACGTCTACACTAATGTCACTTCCTGGATCCTACAAGGCTCATGACTCTGTATATTAGAGCCCCATAGACTTCACACACCTCTGCTAATATACTACATTGGATTTTACTACAACAATATCCTAAGGAAGATACTCTTTTCTTTCGTGTGTGTGTGTATATATATATATATATATATATATATATATATATATATATATATATATATTGTGTGTGTATCTTAAAGCGGATGTCCGATGAAAAAAAATATTAAAAGCCAGCAGCTACAAATACTGCAGCTGCTGACTTTTAATATTGGGGCACTTACCTGTCCTGGAGTCCAGCGCCGTCCGCAGCAGAGGATGAGCGATCGCTCGTCACTCTGCTGCCCCCCCGCCATCCTCAGTGAGGGAACCAGGAAGTGAAACGCTCTGGCTTCACTGCCCGGTTCCCTACGGCGCATGTGTGAGTCGCGCTACGCCTGCAGATTGGCTCCCGCTGTGTACTGGGAGCCGAGTGTTGTCAGAACACAACGGGGGGAGGTGACGTCATGCCCGCAGTCTGCCCGAGACTGTGTGGCCGGAAGTGGGTGCAAATACCTGTCTTTAGACAGGTATCTGCACCCCCCCTCCCCCTGAAAGGTGTCAAATGTGACACCGGAGGGGGGAGGGTTCCGATCAGCGTGAGTTCCACTTTAGGGTGGAGCTCCGCTTTAAAGAGTAAGTACAGTCTGCTCACATAATTTGTAATAAAAACATCTTTGCCATTCTGAAGCTTCCCTCCAACCACTTTGCATATTATTTTATATATACTGTACTTGCCAAATATGCTGCAGAAATCTCCCTCTACTAAGTCTGGCTGCAGCCATTTTAACTGTGGGCAGCTGAAGCTGATGTCTGTTCACTTCCTGGATTTACACAAACACACACCTCCAGATCTGCAGCTCTCATTGGCCCTCTTATGACTCATTCCCACCTCTCTTCCTGGCAGACTCTTAAGAGAGAGAGAGAGCTGTGCATGATGTCCTAAGCCTAGGCTTTTTACCAGACAAGATACAGGAAGTGGGCTGTATAAGGTATTTACTGGCAGAAAAAATGTTTTACTATCCAAAGTTAAAACAACAAGGGCAGAAGATTTAATAGATGGAAAGATATATATAAAAAAAAGACTGAAGTTCCGCTTTAAAAATGTCCTCTGCCCCCTCCTAACACCTATACTGACCAACCTGTGTAAAAAAGATGCATATATTATTACCTATTTTCACCCCCCTCTGGACTGGTCACATAATCCGGCTCCCCTTTGTCAGTCCTCAGCCGCTGCAGGGGAGAAGATTGAGCGCTCCACAACAGCTGGAAGTGGTGACATCACCCATAGGCTTCCCTGACCCATCCATTGTCTGTGCTCCTTCCTCTCCCCTGCAGCTGCTACCACTGACTGACACAGAAGACCTGAGTGGGTTGAAAATAGGTAAGTATATACATCTTTCTTAGGCAGGGTAGTCAACATAAATGTTGAAGCGGAGGTTCACCCAAATTACAAGTCTATTTTGTCTGCTTCTTGGTACACCTAGGATAGACAAATGACCCCTGTTTTTTTTAATCTGACATGTAATTACCTTTTATAATTGGGACTTTTTGTTTTTCCCTTCTGCGAGAGTAGGCGTGTCCCCGGCGCCGCTGTGTGTTATGGGAGTTTACCACAGTGTGTACTGGGAGCACAGTGCTTCCCAAGATAGAACGCCATCCATCGTAATCGCGCAAGATTTTCTACAAACAAGCGACGCCGGTCACGTGACGGGGGTGTAGCTAAAATCGCCATTTTAGAGAAGGGCATAATTAATTATTATCTAAACGTCGCTGATGTTTCTCTAGTTGTGAATGCCATCACAACGTTGGCGTGTACCTTCAATGACGCCCCCCGTTGTGATGGCAACCAGGATGTTTATGGTGCAGGTTGCCGTAAACAGTGCGCATGCCCGGGAAAGAGCGGTAAATGCCGGGAGACGAGCATTCACCGATTCCAGGAAGTAATTGCTTGTGTGCTTCACAATGCCCACAAGCAAAATGGGAAATGTCTAGATCGGAAATTATAAGTTTCTCTTTTCTAAGAAAACGGACGGGGGATGTTTGAAGACGCCTAACAAGTGAGTACTCAATTGAGATCTATAACACCACTGATTAAACACAAAAAAAAAAAAATTGATTGGTCGCGGAACCTCTGCTTTAAGAGAGGGGAGGGAGTGTTTTTAAAGTTTAGCTCCGCCCAAAAGGGGAAGCTCTGCTTGTCTGCCTCTGCTACCACATTTGGCACCTTTTGGAGGGAGCAGGTACCTTGTTTTTGACACGTACCTGCTCCCTGTTCTGGCTCAGTTCGGCCCCCCATATTTCCCCACAGTCTTCTGGGACACTTCCCAGGCCCCAGAAGACTGCAGCCTGTTCAAAAAGCGCATCAGGCTTCATACGTGCACAGTAGGAAACCGTCTGTGAAGCCACAAGGATTCAATGCCAGTTTCCCTTAGTAAAGATGGCGGTGCCAGCATTCAATAGCCGATTGAATAATTGGCTGGGGCAAGGACACCACTGGATTCCCGGACAGGTAAGTGCCCTATTATTAAAAGTCAGCATCTACAGTATTTGTAATTTTTTACTGAAGGAGCCTGGAGTTCCTCTTTAAGAGGTTTAGCCTGGAATTCTACTGTAAAGCAAGATCGCTTTTATAGGGTTCCAAATGCACTCCCCTGCCCTCCTCCTGGGAGCCCGGGACCACAGGAAATGCTGGAGGTGATCAGGGAACATCCATTTCTTCCATCCCACCTGCAACGAATGATCCTCAAAGCGACATGTATTGCATTTCTTCCACGTTCACAGGTACTGTAGCCGATGATTGAGCTAATCAAGCATAATCTGTGCTTGATTAGCTGCAGGGGAGATACTCCAGGTCTAATAGACCCCCAATGTCTCCATAAAAAAAAAAAACGGTCACATGCCCAAAGCCATTACATAGCGGGCTTGTTAGCGATTTCCCATGCATGCACAATTTTGACATGTTTGGTATTTATTTACTCAACACAACCCCATCTTTTATTTTACCAAAAATAGGTTATAATATTGTGTTGGCGCTAAAATGAATTTTAGTGTATCCCTTCCTGGAAATATGCATTTGATAAATGGCTACACCAATCTCATTTAGCATAAAAAATTGCAATTGCCACCATTTTTCAGGGTCTCTGCTTTCAGAAAATGTGGAATCGTTGGGGGCACAAAGTGTAATTTCTAGCAAAGCATGCAGATTTTAACAAAAAAGCCCCATAGTGGTTATTATTACTTTCTACAGCAGGGTTTGACAAATTTTCTTGGAATCTAGGAGCCAGCTAAAAAAGTTAGGAGCCAGAAAACGCACCCCGTCCCGACGAGCTTGCGCGCAGAAGCAAACACATACGTGAGCAGTGCCCGCATATGTAAACGGTATTCAAACCACACATGTGAGGTATCGCCGCGATTGGTAGAGCGAGAGCAATAATTCTAGCCCCAGACCTTCTCTGTAACTCAAAACATGCAACCTGTAGATTTTTTTTTTTTTAAACGTCGCCTATGAAGATTTTAAAGGGTAAAAGTTTGTCGGCATTCCACGAGCGGACGCAATTTTGAAGCGTGACATGTTGGGTATGAATTTACTCGGCGTAACATTATCTTTCATAATATTAAAAAAAATGGGGATAACTTTACTGTTGTCTTATTTTTTTATTAAAAAAAAAAGTGTAATTTTTTCCCAAAAAAGTGCGCTTGTAAGACCGCTGCGCAAATATGGCGTGGACAGAAAGTATTGCAACGATTGCCATTATTTTATTCTCTAGGGTGTTAGGATAAAAAATATATATAATGTTTGGGGGTTCTAATTAGAGGGAAGAAGATGGCAGTGAAAAATAGTGAAAAATGACATTAGAATTGCTGTTTAACTTGTAATGCTTAACTTGTAATACCAACGGCCACCACCAGATGGCGCCAGCTCACATCTGGTGGTAATAACTTGTAATACCAACGGCTCGCCACCAGATGGCGCCCACCTTCCAAGCCAGGTCACTATTTCTAGTCGCCATGGCGACCGGGATTTGTCGAGCCCTGTTCTACAGGCCTTAGTATGAGATATCTTATTTTTTTATTTTTTTGTATTCGTTCACACCATCGTTCCCCCCCCCCCCCCCCATGGCAAGAGGTTTGCTGGGGGGCACTCATGCGTGCTCGCTCCCGAGCCGGCTCTGTGTCCATCCCTCGCTTCTGCCTCACTGGCTGTGATTGACAGCAGCAGGAGCCAAATCTCAGCCAGTCAGGAGGGAGAGACCCGGGAAAGCCTTGTGTCTCGTGTACATCGCTGGATTGGGCTCGGGTTTAGGTAAGTAATAAGGGGGGCTGAGGGGGGAGCTGCACATTGAAGGTTTTTTACCTTCATGCATAGAATGTATGAAGGTAAAAAAAAAAAAACATCAGCCTTTACAACCACTAAAATGGAACGCCGCCTCAGTGCCTGTCAAATGCTCAAAGCTCATACGAACGAGCCCAAAAAGCTCAGTTACCCCTGTAATCTATGAAGCTCTTCACATCTGCATTGGCTTAGAGTAGCGAGTTGCGTTTCAAAAATCCTGCTTTTATTTTGTGTGCTTTTGGTAAAAATAAGTTTTACATTATTGTCCATGGCAACAAATGGAAAACGTACTAAGGGCTTATGCACACCAATGTATTCTATTAACTCTCAAAAACGCTGAAGCTTACTGCCAGAAGTTGGCAGTAAAATCCAGTGAAGATAGAAAAAAAAAAGTAACATTAATTTCAAACTTAAATACAGTGTTTACAAGCATAAGATATTTTTTATTTTTTATTTTTATTTTTTTTGTTTAGCAATAACTTTTTATTGAAAAAAAAAATCCAAATACAATCCACAATGATACAGAGTACAAAGCAATCATCGTTCATGTAAAAAAAAAAGGCATATAAACATAAAGGCCCAGATTCACAAAGCACTTGCGCCGACGTATCTCCAGATACGCTGCGTAAGTGCAAATATGCGCCGTCGTATCTGTGCGCCGTACCCACAAACTAAGATACGCCTAAAAACAGGCTTCATTCCACCGGCGTAACTTGCCTACGCCGGCATAGAGTGGGCGCATAGTTACGCTGGACGCATGTGGCGCTCCCATTGATTTTCGATGCAAATTAGGGAGATACGCCGATTCACGAACGTACGTGCGGCCGACGCAGGCTACGAGTGGTGCGCGTAAGTTGTACGTCCAGCGTAAAGTTAAGCCCCATAAAGGAGGTGTAACTCGGCAACAGACGTGCAAAGGGCTGCACCAAGGAATACAAGCCGGTGTATTTAACGGAGTTTACGTTGGACGTGAATATGACTAGGCGTAGGTTACGTTCACGCCGTAGGCAGTGATCCGGCGTATCTTAGGTTGTTCCGACGTGTTTGTGAGCATGCGCACTGGGATGCGTCCACGGGACGGCACATGCGCCGTTCATTATACGTATCTGTCTGGCGCTCGGCCTATCATTTTGCATGGGGTCACGCCTCATTTGCATGGCTCACGCCCACTTCCACCTATGCCGGCTCACGCCTAGGAAACGCAGCACAGTTTTGGGAGCAAGTGCTCTGTGAATTCCATGCTTGTCTCTCTGCGCTGCATCGGCGTAGCGTACAGGAGATACGCTACGGCGGCAATAAATGTGCACCGCTGTCTGTGAATCCGGGCCATAATGCGTAAGTAGAATTATCTTGAAACGGATATTCAGAATAACTTGAGCTATGTGGAGTGTAGAATACAAAGAAGTGCTTAGTGTGTAATTATTTTCAACATGTTATTAAAGCGCAGGAGTGGTCCAAAGACTTTAATTTACGTACTTAATATAGTAGCACGCAGAAATACAGTAACCAATAACTAGAGACTCTAGCTCATTATCGGGGGGGGGGGGGGGGGGGGGGGGGCGGGGGTACAAAACATACAGGCAATTGTAAAAAGCTTGTATATTCATTTAATTTGCCTGCGAAGGCTCCAGGAGTCCCACTCTTCGTAGAAGTGGGGGATATTTCCATCTGTATGGGCCATAATTTGTTCCTGCTTCAGGTTTTGTCAACTTTTTTTCTTTTTACCTTCTCACTAATATTCAGGAATAAGTCTGAATTCCACTTTCTAGTGACCATCAATCTGGCTGCCATTAGGATTTGTCTCGCTATTGGTCAACGTGAACACTCAGGATGGCCAGTTCTGCATTGCCTGTAGTTTTAGATATTAGACGGAAGACTGCTCTCCAAAAACTACTGAGATTAGGGCATTCCCAGAGCATATGTAGCAAAGTGCCCACTTTTCCACATCCACGCCAACCATTCATTGTAGCTGGTTTGGGAGAATTTTGTAGTAATGAAAGAAGTATAGCACCATCTAAGGAGTTTTTTTTTGCCGTTTTCCAATATGTGGTGGATCTTGTGTAACAATGATTATATTTAATAGCCCTCTTCCATTTCCTCTGAAAAAGATGTGGAGAGATCTTTTTCCCACTTCTGAAGAGGTAAGAGTTTAGTGAAGGTGTTTTTTCTGTTGTAACGAAATTATAGAATAGGGAGATCCCTTTAGAATTTTTGTGCATAACGTCAGTATCAGCGGATGTGACTTTATAAATGTAGCTATCCTTGTATAAGTATATTGATTCGATAGTGGGAGTGAGTATTTCTGACTGGGAGTATTATAGAGGAGGTTCACCCGATTTTATAAATTCTGCTTAAACAATAGTCCTCTGGATGTATATTCCATATTCGCAGTTCAAAATTTTTAAAAAGGATTACATACCTTATTTCTGTGTCCTTATCCAGGCACTTCCTATTTTCAACTGTGCGGAACTGGGCGTGTCGCGATCGCCGCATTGAATGATGGGATTGATGACGAGTGTCTCGTCACGCTGGCGAGAATATTGTTTTCACCAGCAAGAGACGAATTCTCGTGAGATTTGACACGTCACATGACTCTGCAGCCAGTCATGTGACGAGGGCAGATACAATTCGGCCATTTTAACTCACCGCATCCCAGAACTAAATACAGGAGGGCTTCAGAGTGCCCACAATTAAGATGGCAATGTCCATCTTACATTTTTATAAAATATCTTTTTCGGGGAAATGAACATCCTGGCGGCTGCAAGAACGGGACTGGTGAGTAAACGATTTGCTATCTAAACAGCAGGAGAATAATCTTTTTTTTAAAAAAAAAACGTTTTTCCACGAAACCCCCGCTTTAAGAGATAATTTTTCCATTGTGAAAGAGGTCTGTAAGAGTAATTCCTTTTTGCTCAGCGGCGGTGAAGTAAGGTATTGCGCATCTTAATTTTTATAAAACCAAGGCAGAGAGCGATTTTAACCGGTTATAACAGAGGGGATTCTACTAAGGACAGATCATTATTTTACATTGTATAGCAGCAGGGAGGTGCGGGAGGGCGCTGCTCACACACAGAGCTGACAGGCCGGGAGGGGAGAAGGGAGAGGACACAGGAGAGAAGAGCTGCGGGTGAAGGAAGCACGTAAACTGACTACGGTGTCAGGGTTCATCAGCCATGATAAACCGTGGTCAGTTTACAGGGGGCATGGCTAAAACTGTGCGGATCAGCCAGGTATTTCAGGTGATACGGAGGGGCCAAATTAAAAAGCATAAGCACTGTGCTGTCATGCTTTATATGAACAGGTGTGTGTGTGTGTGTGTGTGTGTATATGTATGTGTGTGTGTGTGTATATATATATATATATATATATATATATATATATATATCTCTATTTGTAGCATTTCATGCGGTTTAATTTTTTTTTTTTTTTTTTCAGAACACTCTCAAGAATGATCACTGTCCCAAGTGTTTGCGAAAATACCATGGCAAGATGAGACTTGAGTACATTTATTGTACCAACAGAAATTGTCATTCCTCCTGAAGGACTCTTGTAATTTTTTTTTGATATGTCACATCAAGGCCACCAACCTAGTAACACCAAAGATATAAACAGAACCTATGTATTATCTGCATGCAAAAATGTTAGGTCTGTAGTGGCACACAAACTAGAGCCAAGGTTAAAGCTTCAAAAGAGGGAGACCATAGTTGAAGAGTCCCCTGGTGTGGAGAAGAGTTCAGAGAAAGATGTCATTCAACAGCCTGAGCCTGAAATACGTCTGACTTTACAAAGGAGGCTCCGTACTGGATGCATTGAAAAAGATGACCCGGTCAAAAATCCAGGTGACTGTGGTAAAGTCAAAACTCTCTTTGGAAAGCAGCAAGTGAATTATGGATTAACACAATCCAACACAGTCAGCAATATATCTAACAATCGACCCGAATTTAGAACAAAAGGTTTAAATGGTGCAAATTGGAAAACTTTCCAACCAAGATCTCTTGTAAATGGCCTAAAACCTCAAAATACACATGTGTCTAGATCTTGTGAGGACGTGAAGGTTCCTTCTGGTAGGAATGCAAAGGGAAATGATCCATCCAATAGCTCTGGCAACACTGGGCAAGATCTATTAAAGACTCCTATTGCAAAAAATGGAGGTTTGGATAGACCGAAAACGCCAAAGAGTGGAGCGTCTGGGCTCTTCAGGTCTGCATCTACAAAGGAGGTAAGAAGCCCTGCCATAACGCCAAAACGTCCAGTAAACACATTACCTACCACTCCGAGACGGATTCCTGGTACAAATGTACGCCCAGAAAAAACGGGAGTACCCACTATTCCATCTGAATCTTTACATGTTAAAGATGATGCGGTCAGCTTGCTTCTTGATGAGAATGAACATCGCAAAGAGGAGAACTGTGCAGTGACTGTTGCCGTGAGAGTTAGGCCATTCAGCAAAAGGTTTGTAAGATACATTTTGTTGATTCTTTATAGTTCTACACTGACTATTTGTGTTCTAGAAATCTTTTTTTTAACTATGGCTCCCCATTTAAAAAGATCGTCGCTGCATACTTCCTGGTTCATGGAGCGCGCATGCACACCCACTGGCCAGCTCACGCTATGATTGTACACAGCGGGAGCCTGTTATCAAGTCCCGGCCGGAACCCGCTGATCGGATGTGTACTTTTACAGCCGAGAGCTCTGTGTTGACATTTAACGCAAAGCTCTGTACAGAGGAGCGATCTGTCATTTTCTCATCCCTGCAAAGCAGGAATGAGAAACTGAGAGATCATTATTAAAAAGCAGCACACTTTACACACACTACACATAGGCACACACATACACATTTAACCCCTTGGTTGCCCTAGATGTTAACCCCTTCTCAGCCAGTATCACTAGTACAGTGACAGTGTATAGTATTATCACTTATCACTTTATTAATGTCACTGGTGATGTCAGTGACAATTAGTTCCCCGAACATCAGTTAGTGTCAGATTGGCTGCTACACTATCACAATCCCATTCTAAGTCATTGATTGCTGCCATTAGTAGTATAAAGAAAATTAAAAAAGTAAAAATTCCAGTATATATACAATTTTTTGTAAACGCTATGACTTTCACGCAAACCAATCAATATACATTTCTTGGTATTTTCTTTATCAAAAATGTAGCAGAATACATTTTGGCCAATTTTTTTTTTTTTTTTTTGAAGAAATAAATATATTTTTTTTTTTTTTATTGCATATGTTTTATAGCAGCAAGTATATTTATTATTATTATTATTATTATTATTATTATTAATAATATTATTTGTTTATATTGCAAGAAATAAAAAAACCAGTGGCGCTCAAATACCACCAAAAGAAAGCTCCATTTGTGTGAAAAAAAATTATATAAATTTTGTTTGGGTACAGCGTTGCATGACGTGCATTTACTAGTTAAAAAAGAAGTTCCAGTCTCCCATGAAACAAAATAAATCAGCAGCTACACAAACTGTAGCTGCTGACCTTTATAAAACAGCCACTTGCCTGTCTGATCCAGTCACCTGCTGTCTTCTTGCGTCTGCATCTCAACTATGGGCCCCAAACTGTGGCAGCTTGCAGCTTCACAGCCGGGTGCCCACTGCGCATGCGTGAGCAGCGCTGCGCATTGTGAATGGTGGATGCAGTCTCTGGAACTTTTCAGTGTCCCAAAAGACTGCAGGGGCAGGGAGAGAGAGAAGAACTTTTGCCTAGGCAGTGGGAGCGTGTTCCTGTCAAAATCAGGTACCTGTTCCTCAAAAGTACGAATTCTTCAAGAGGAGCGGGGGAGATGAATCCTTAAAGCGGAACTTCCCCTTTTGGGTGGAACTCCGCTTTAAGTTTTTAGGCTGGAATTGTACTTTAATCATATTTTCTCTTAGTCACCCTGCAAGTCCTACAAATACCTGCTAATCCTGCTATTAAAGTCCACCTAATGCAGCTTCCTGTGATGATGTGGAAACAGTGCTGCACTGCTCCTGAATTCAGAGCAGAGTTGCCACTCTTATGAAGGCTGTTCCTGCATGCACTGCAGGGGGTGAAAATGTTACAGGGGTGTAGTTATAAGCAATCTCTTCAGTAGGGGCACAAATAGCAATAAAGTCTGAAGAGAGGCTTCAATTCATCCTGGCTTTATCTAAAACCAAATGTTGTTGTTTTTTGAGTGGGGTTGGGCTTTAAAAATTACAAGTTTTTATAGCAAGACTTTAGATGGCAAGATTTTTTTTATATTATTTTTAATAAATAGATTGACGTAAAATAAATATTGTGATGCATGCAAGTGGTGCACTCACACATGTCACTTTGTATTAATTAGGTTTTTAATTATGTGTCATTAACTGTTTTTGCTAAGAATATATTTTGACAAATGTAATAGATTTAGCTGTTAACGATTCTGGTTGTTCTAGGGAACGGAATGAGCATGCCACCCAGGTGGTATTTATGAATGGGAAGGAAACCGTTGTTCAACCACCAGACTCCAAGGATCGCCATAACTTCCTCTTTGGCTTTTCATTTTGGTCCTTCAATAAATCGGATCCATACTATGCAGGTCAAGAAGAAGTATATGAGAAGCTAGCTCTTCCTCTCTTAGAGTCTTCTCTCCAGGGATACAATGCGTGTTTGTTTGCCTATGGACAGACTGGATCTGGGAAGTCCTACACGTATGTAAAAAAATTATGAATCAGTTGTGCTGGTAAAATAAAATAAAAAAATATATACTTTTTTTTTTTTTAGCTGACCAAGATTTTATAAATCTATCAAAATTGGTTTTTATGGCCAGTTCACACCAGACGCAGTTCTGTGTGCTTTTTTTTTTTTTTTTTTTTTCACAAAATGCATGCACAGTGTTTTCCATGTACTCCAATGGCTCTAGTTCACACCATGCAGTCAGTTACCGGTCAGTTTCTGCACCGGAAACTGATTGCATGGTGTGAACTAGAGCCATTGGAATACATGAAAAACACCGTGCATGCATTAACCCATGTACAAATACAGAGCTACATGTGTGGGCATACAAGGACACCACTCTGCCTTCCAAGCTCGGTTTTCCGGTGGACTCTAACCCGAATCAGGTCCACTCTGCCACCCGTGTTACCGCCTGCCCTCTGCCCCACTCCTCCCGGCCAGACTGTCCCCCTCCAACCTCCCCTCAACTCGCCAAGCTGGCGGACGACACCTAAGTGCAGAAAAAATGCGTCTGGTGTGAACTGGCCCTTAAAGTATATAAAAGGTTTAAAGTGAGTCTTGTGTGTTATTTTTAACTAAAGGGGGAAAAAAAAAAAACATGTTACAGTGGTTTTGCACAGAGCAGTCCAGATCCTCCTTTTCTCGTCTCCCTCCTCAGTGCTCCTGGCTTCTCCCTTCTGTTGAGTTTCCCCCACAGCAAGCAACTTGCTATGGGGGCACCTGAGCCATTGCTCTCTGTGACACTGAGCTGCTGCCCAGCCCTTCTCCTTTCTCTCCTGCAACATCAATGGATCTAGAAGGACCTCAGGTAAGTGTTAGGGGGGGGGGGGCTGCTGAGCACAGGTGGTGTGTGTGTTTTTTTTTTTTTTTGTATCTTCGTGCATAGAATGCATGAAGATAAAAAGCCTTCTGCCTTTACAACCACTTTGACTTTTGAGAGAGTGAAATTATTTAAAAAATCGGGGAGATTTCTCTTAAAGGGGTTGTAAAGGAAAAACATTTTCCCCCCCTAAATAGCTTCCTTTACCTTAGTGCAGTCCTCCTTCACTTACCTCATCCTTCGATTTTGCTTTTAAATGTCCTTATTTCTTCTGAGAAATGCTCACTTCCTGTTCTTCTGTCTGTAACTACACACCGTAATGCGAGGCTTTCTTCCTGGTGTGGAGAAAGTCTCTTGAGGGAGGGGCGAGCAGGAGTGTCAGGACGCCCGCTATAACACACAGCTCCTTTCTCTATCTGCAAAGTAGAGTGTCCTGACTTGCCTGCTCGCCCCCTCAAGATGCTTTCTCCACACCACGGAGAAAGCCTCACATTGCGGTGTGTAGTTACAGACAGAAGAACAGGAAGTGAGGATTTCTCAGAAGAAATAAGGACATTTAAAAGCAAAATCGAAGGATGAGGTAAGTGAAGGAGGACTGCACTAAGGAAAAGGAAGCGATTTAGGGGATTTTTTTTTTTTTCCCCCCCCCCTTTACAACCCCTTTTATTTCAGTTGTCCTTATCAGGACAGGAAGCTCCCTGGCAGGGACACAGATGGCAAAAAATAAAAGGGGTTTCGTGTGTGTGTGTGTGTGTGTGTGTGTGTGTGTGTTTTTATGGAATCATTTCTCACTAAAAATAAAAGGGGTTTCGTGTGTGTGTGTGTGTTTTTATGGAATCATTTCTCACTTCCATTTTTTTCTGAACAAGCAATGTGTATTCATTGTGGTCACATGCACTGCTCTATGAACACTGCAGGTACCATAGCCCTCTGTCCATCTCAAGTATCTACACTCCTATTTACAGTGGGGCCATGGAGAATGAATGTAGCCATCCTCTAACAGGAAGTTGGATTACAGCAGCCAAAAAAAGAATACATACCTGAATAGTGTATGTGTGTGTGTGTATATATATATATATATATATAATATATATAATTAATTTAAACCAGATTTTCGAGTCCTTTTACTGGCATATTGTTTTTCTTTCTAATGCTGTGTTGTATAATATCTGAGGAAGAGAGTCAATTAGGACCTTGAAAAAGTTATGTTGTAATGAGCCAGTGTCCTGACATAAATATTATAGATTACCGTATTGTCCTGTCCTGTTTATGTGTCATGTTAGCATGATTTTATTTTAATAGCATTGAGCTAAACTTGCTCTTGTTCTTGTTTTGTTGCAGCATGATGGGTTTTGATGAAGAAGTGGGCATTATTCCAAGATTCTGCAATCAACTTTTTTCCCGTATTCAGGCGACAAAGCAGCAGGTATGGAGTCCCACTTGCATAGTACTTGCTTTAGTAGAAAAGGGATAACAAACTAAGCTGGAACTACAAAGTACACAAATTTGAACATTACCTGACAGAAGCCACCCCCCAAGTCTGATTTTACAAATTTTATGTAATTGACCGTTCTACATAGAAGACTTTTATTAATTTAAACCTAATGTGCTGTATTTATCCTTTGTAATCCTGCAGAGTTGATATAGTTCTATTTACATGACCTATAAACTCCATTTAATTACCCATTGTGATGGTTCTCAGGCAATTTTAAATCGCATACAGCAAAAGAGAAATTGCTTTACTAAAAGCAAATATGCCAGGGGTCTCCAAACTTTTCAAACCAAGGGCCAGTTTATTGTCCTTCAGACTTTAGGAGGGCCAGAAAATGTCCTGAGCCCAGCATCAGTGAGAATACATATGGCATCAAGGTTGGTGATCAGTAGAATTGCAGTGCCCCTTATTGGTAAAAGAAATAGTATCCCATCATTGGAAGAAATAGTGCCTCCTTGTTGGTGTCCGTGGGAGGAATAGTGCCCCAAGGGCTGGATAAAAGCTAGCAAAGGGCCACATCTGGCCCTCCGTCTGCGGTTTGGAGACCCCTGAAATATGCTGTTCATGTTGCCAGAGAATTTTCCTTTAGCTTAGTGAATGAGGTAAAGAATACACCATCGCACACATGTAAAATAAGAAAACAGCATTTTTGCTTGCATGTGATTGGAAGTCAGCAAAGCTATACCTCCTATCCTAAGCCAAAGAAAAACCCCTTTTCAAAGTGAGAAACAATTTTTGCCTTTAGCAAATCAACTCCAAAGCCTTTATAACTGTACTTCACACGAGTCCACATGAATTAACTGGGTGTATGTCTCATATATATATATATATATATATATATCTCTTTCCATGACTTGCCATAAATAATAAGAAAAACACAGCCAAAAGAATAGTTTCCGGCTGCCATAAGTGTTGTGGATGTTCATGTCATTGGAGACTGTCTATGAACAGACCCTGTTTGGTAAATTTGCAGTGAGTTAAGCAAGGTACAATAATAAGACGAGTTCAGAGCATTTATTACATGATGAGCAAATATATTTGTCCCCCATACATAACGTATACTTTGAAACAAGACTTTTTTTTTTCTTCTCCATTAACAATGATTAGGCAAGTTATCAACACCTATCTTTGTGAGGTGTATTGAAAAACATTTTTTTTTTTTTTCTAACGATTATTGAAAAGTGGGGATGAGCTATGTGGTTTTTAACAATCCTAATGCATAATCTGATGTTGCCTTTTTAGATCTCTTTTCATCTGGAGATGAGTTACTTTGAAGTGTACAATGAGAAGATCCATGATTTGCTGGTTTTTAAAGCTGATAATGAGCACAAGAAGCTTGCAGTAAGTGTGTGTGTATATGTGTGTGTGTGTGTGTGTGTGTGTGTGTGTGTGTATGTATGTATGTATGTATGTATGTATGTATGTATGTATGTGTATATATATAGTGGATTTCATCCAATCAATTTTGTGTTGTGGGTTGTGAATTGAAATGCTCAGCATTCCCATGATCTTGCTGGAAGGCCTGTAACATCACCTTTGCCTGTGAGCCACGAGTGGTAGCCAAGGAACTGTACTTAATGCAAGGCCCTCTTTAAGTGGAGGTCTATCAATAGAAACACCTATTCAAATGATAATCCTCAAATGTAGACATTCTCTTCACTGGGATAAAAACAGAAGGCAATCGATAGATAAATGATACATTTATAATATGTGCATATGGAAACAGGGTAGCTGTAATTATTTAACTATATATGATATATTATTGAAAATGCTAGCTGCCCGATTGTCATGCCAATCTGATAGTTCAGTATTTTTTTTTTTTTTGAGAAAATGAGCCTGAATGAGCATTTCAGTTGCTGCATGCTTGTTCAAGGGGAGGGTCTCAGAAAAGTAGCAGCAGGACTGAAATGGCAACCCCATTTCTCCTGGTAAAGGTTTCCTTGTGGTTTTTCTTTTACCTTCTGAAGAACTCAAGTAGCTACTGTTATCAGAAAGTGGGGGCCACTGTATGTTCCTAAATAGGATAAATGTGGCTGTCCCAAAGAATGTAAACCCAGCCTCTTTTTAAAGGGTACGTTTATTTTTAGGAGTACACCAATATTTGGGGTGTAACATGCTCCTATTCACCCGCCTCCAGAGCTGCTCTCTGTGACACCGGGTGGGGGATCTTCTTACCACACCCGCTGTCACTTTTTGAAAGCAGCTGCATCATTCATTTACAGAAATCTGTGAATGGGGAAACATGCCAAAATTTTCTTTTTTAAAAAGCCTTCGACAACGGTGAAAATAGTGGAGGCTGTTATAGCTTCAAGGAAGGGGAGTTATTGATGGCTGTGGTCTTGAGTTGTCCAGCATGCTTACAAAGGTGTAATGATTTGGTGTCCACAAATGTTTGGTCATATAGCGTACTTCCCTGCATACCTGTACATAAATGCAATGTTATATCACTTAATTTTAGAAAGCCTTTGATTGCTGGGCTTTTGGCTAGCATCGGGTCTTCATATATGCTGAACTGTACATATCTATTGTCTGTTGGGTACATATCCATATGTATGTGTGAAAGCACCTTAGTGTAGTGCTTCTGCTTTCAACACCCACATTAATGTTAGTTAATATAGCTAATGCCATATATGCATTTGTTGATTCTGCATGAACTTTGGCTGATTTTGTTAATTTTTTTTATTATCTTGATAGCTTAGAGTGCGGGAGCATCCATTGCTAGGGCCTTATGTGGAAGACCTCTCAACGTAAGCAACAATTTATCAATTGTGTGAAGTTTGTTTTATTTTTATTTAAATCCGCTCATTATTGATAGAACAGAAAGGTATTTATGGAAACCAAAGAAATGCTTTGATTATGAATGCTAATGCAGTTTCTTTCTTTTTTAATTGCAGCAATGTAGTGTCTTCATTTCAAGACATTCAGGTGAGATTTGGCACTTTAAATTATGATTTGCTTCTTCTACCTGCGTCATTTACATGATAATTTTTTCACCATTCACAGTATTTTCAGTGGTTTGCTAGAAGGTTACACCTCAAATTTGGCCACTTGTAGGGACTGTTTTTTTTTTTTTTTTTACTTCTGCCTGTATTTTTTGGGCACCACTTTTGGGGTTTTGTTTTAAATACATTTTATTTATTTTTTTCTGAAATGTCAATTTTCTGTAAACTATTTTTCATTGGTGTGTTCTGCAAAAGTGATACATTTAACACTAAAAATGAAATCGTAGATATTCCAAATCGACATACTGTTAAATGAAAGACAAAACAAATCTTTGCTTTGTAATGCTATTTTGCAATATACTCCAAATAAAGCATAAGGTAGCTCTGAGTCTTTTTACTGTATTTGCTGTCCAGATATTTGCTGTGGTTGTGTTTAGATATCTAGCTTGCCATCATTTTATATCATATACTTTTTTATTTTTTTTATTTTAGAGTTGGCTTGAGTTGGGTAACAAGCAGAGAGCCACAGCTGCTACAGGAATGAATGACAAAAGTTCTCGATCTCACTCTGTGTTTACTCTTATCCTAACCCAGACCAAGGTAATTACTGCTTTTTCTGGTAAGGCTCGGTTCACATTGGTGCGATAAGGGAACACTGCGAATCCACTGCACCCGACTCGCAGGTAATTTACACTGCCATTTGCGAACTGCTGGGAGTGTCGCTAGAAAGTTAATGACACCCCCTAATCGGTTTGTATATTGCAGTGCAAACTGTCGATCTGATTCTGGTGCAGACCAAAAAAAAGGGTCATATGCGAGTTTGGTCTGAATGCGATGTGAATTCAGCCATACAATCTGAGGAAAGGGGTACGCCCCTGAAACGCGTCAGCCATACCACCGGTCAGATACAACTTGGTCCGTGTTGTCACCGTGTTCTTCTGGCGTTGCGGCGTACCAGCTGTATTGTTTGTTAAAGCACGTTTTACAACTCATTTTGTGAGTATAACCATTGTTTTAATACATTTTATTAAAACCCTTTTTATACGGTATTACACTAGGTCGGTGCGCCCTCCTTTCTTTTCTCTTTTTTTAGCTATATGAATTCCCATGATTCTGAGGAGGGCTGCAAGATTTCTGATTATACCCTGTAATTGGACCACGTTATCCTATAGCAAGAAATGCCAGAGCGCAGGAGAATTTTTTGTTTGTTGTTGAGTTTGCATCGCACGTGATTTGCAGTGCGGTGCAAATCGCATCCAATGTTGGACAGCGCACCAGTGTGATCCGAGCCTAAAGGTGGCATATTCTCTTCAAAATTTTATGAAATTTACTTTTGTGTATGTCTTTTCATAGACTGAGGTTGTGGATGGGGAAGAACATGATCACAGGATTACCAGCCGGATCAACCTTGTGGATCTGGCTGGAAGTGAGAGATGCACCTCAGCAAAGACCGAAGGAGACCGTCTAAAGGTAGCAATATTTAAAGAGCAATATGTACCATAGTATTGAGATTGCTGAAATGTTGAACAGAAACTGAAGTTAAGCTGATACCGTTTTACCCTTTCAGTATATTTACACGTCAAAAGCTTTTGAGAGCTTAAAGGGTCGTTCTTTTTTTATTAAAAAAACATACCTGCCTATACTTACCTGCTCTGTTTAAGGGTTTTGCACAGAGAAGCCCCAATCCTCCTATTCTGAGATGCCTCGCCGGCGCTCCTGGATCCTTCATTGGGTGCCCCCCATGCAAAATCTCTTTCCATGGGGGTGCTGTGTCTGTTGACAGACAGCGGGATAAAATAAGGGATTTTGCAGGGATCCACCCTGCTATTGCTGGACCCTAATGGCATGACTTGAGACAAAGACCACAAGTTATAAAAAATATAATTTTATTAATAACAATATAACATAAACTGTGTGTGTGTGTGTGTGTGTGTGTGTGTGTGTGTATATATATATATATATATATCTATCTCTTTCTTTCCTTACTAACAGACAGCGAGACTCGGCCCCGATCCCGCGTCACAGGATTTAATTTACCGCAGAGGGAGCCAATGGCTCCTGCTGTATTCTATCTGTCCGTCCGATGAGGAAAGAGACGGCGAGTGGCTGGAGCCGTTGGGCTCATGCACATTGCTGTGTCGCGGGGGGGAGGGGGGGGGGGGTGCGCAGCACAGAAGGTATTTCACTTTCTAGTATAGAATGCATTAAGGTGAAAAACTTTTTTTTAGATAGGGATATATATCATAATATCTTTATGGCTCACGTCAGAGTGAGAATGGTCCAGCTATGCTATATGTGGAGGATTCCTTCAGCCTTTTGGAATATTCAATGTATGACTCTCTGACTAGGTTGTATACAGTATATTGGAAAACTGAGATCTTTATACTTTGTTTTGTTAAACTTCAATAAAAATTATTGAAACACTTTGGGAGACTTTACAACCACTTTAAGGTTACTTGCAAGGAGAACTTGCCAAATGTATTTAGGAGTTTACATTTTAAATCGTGTTGGCCAATAAATAACATCATTGTGCTTTCAATAGTGGTTAA
The DNA here is from genome assembly GCF_905171775.1 of Rana temporaria. Lineage (NCBI taxonomy): Eukaryota > Metazoa > Chordata > Amphibia > Anura > Ranidae > Rana > Rana temporaria. Next base: position 114,203,444 of record NC_053495.1, read on the forward strand.
TCTAGTGTAAATACCAACTTTCCTAATGTATTATGCTTCTTTATAAATTGAAATAATGGTAAAGCAGCTGGTATCATCTGACAATATCTCACCATTGTTCCACTATCTTATTTTGCTACTTCCTAATAATTTAAAATTGGAAAAATGTAGAGTTGGTGTATGTAAACCTTTACAATTAACTACTCCTTATTGTCTCCCTTTTTCTAGCCTGTTACAGCTTATGTCAGGGTAAAATGTAAAAAAAATAAAGTATGCAATACATGCACATTTTTCCAAATTTTATCCCTTTTAAAGACCCTGCAAGTACAGAAAAGTTATTGTTTATCTGCCAGAAATTCACACACTGCCTAATTTCCTGCTGTCTTTTTTCTGGACTAAAATTGCATGGAATGTGTCAGCCCTGCCCGGTCATTTGTTGGTAAACGATTTAATCCCCCCCCCCCTTTTTAATCTCGGCGAAATCTAGTAATCGTTCTGTAGTCCAATGAGTTGAAAGGACTCCTTGAGAGAACCGTAAAGTACAGAGCTGAAATGGTCAACAGGTGTGGTGTGTTTCGTTTTATTTTTTTTTGTGTCTTTTGCACAGAAAAAAACTAAATGCTTTCAATGGAAATATAAACAACAGACTAAAAGGAAACACATTTTAAGTTCACTGTCAATGTTTACATACACTTTAAACATACTATTAAAAGTGTTTTGATTAGTTTTATTTTTTTGCATTTTTTTAAATAAAAAAAATATCGAATTGAGGGCCTTTATTTTTCATTCTGCCCAGTTTAAAGTGTATACCAAACCAAAAACCTTTTTTTTTTTCCCCCCAGAGATGGGGAGGATTAGAACCCCTGTATGGCTTTTACTGCTATATGGGGCTTATTTAAGGAGATCTTCCCTAACTTTCTGTCCACCTGAGAGGAAGTGAGGTAAACAATATAACAGGGCATAGAAATAAATAATCTACTATAGAGGCATTTTTATTTCTGTCATTTTCTGGTTGCACTTGCTATTGTGTTATAAATATAGACGGTTGAGCTGCAGTTTTACCCCCCCCCCCCCAACCGTTTCCCTTAAACTGTAAGGGCAGCTTGAGGGGGTTGTACACATTAAATAAAAAAAACATACACCCAGTTGCATTCAAGTTTAATTACTAGGCTTGGAGTTGCGATGCGGCATCTCTATTCATCTATTGTAAAAAAAAAAATACGGGCATTCAGGAGGCTGCAGCTCGCCTCCTGAATGCCCGTCTGCTGCTCCTCTACTCCTCTCTGCAAAGAAATTCATAATGGATCGCTTTTCAGAGACCAACGCAAGTGTAAGCTAGGTCTAACAGGGCTCCAGATATCATTGAAAACCCAGGAAAAAGTTTGTCTGGACATTCATTTTAGTAGTTTAATGAGTTTTTATGTAGCCACGAATAATGGCACTGTATTTTCTATTTTATTTTTTTGGTACACAGGAGGGCATCAGTATCAACAAATCACTGCTTACTTTGGGAAAAGTAATCTCTGCTCTTTCAGAGAGCTCACAGTCTAGAAAGAAATTTTTCATTCCATACAGGGAATCTGTCCTTACTTGGTAAGTGAGATCCTGGGAATCACTACTGTCTAATAAATCCTTTGCCTGTTTACTATATCTAATCTTCTAGTCAGTCTGTTTAAAAATGAATCGGTTTGGAGAGAAATATGGGAGCCACTAATGCCAATAAAACTGTCCTCCTGGTTTCACACTATATAAATATATAAAAAAAAAAAAAAATATATATATATATATATATATATATATATATATATATATATATATATATATATATATATATATATTATACACAGCCCTCAAAATTTGCACTCGCGTGCTAGCATTTGGCGAGTGGATTTAAGCTGTGGGCGAGTGATAACAGTTCTGCATGACCAACAGTCCAATCTGTGCCTACCACTTAGAGCCACGCTGCGATTGGCGGCCGAAGAGGAAAGGTGCGTGCCCAGGAAAAGTAGTCGGGTGAGCCGCACACATGCAGAGCAGTACACAGGTGCTCTCCTTACAATTCTCGTTAAGCCATGGGACCTGATAGTATGACCTCTCTGAGCCTGGCTTCCCAACCTGAAATATGTAGCTGGAGAGCATAGAGCAGGAAGGAACAAGTGAGCTGGAGGACTGCGATTATCACCACTCTGGGTGTCCCAGGTAGGCAGTGCAGCACAGCGCTCACCAAGAGTTGCCCTGACAAGAGAACGGCAGTATGCTGTGCAGTGTCAGTGTGCGCTGTGTTGTGATGTCATTGGCTATGCAGGTGTGTGAATCTCAGTGCTGGATTGTACTCCCTCCCGCTGTGCTACAACTCCTCTCCTCACTGCCCGACAATGAAAGGGGGAACAGGGGCTCCTGATTATGAGAGTGGGTAGAATAGGAGAGGGAGAGAGAGAGGAGGATGGATGGGGGTTTCAGAGGAGACAGCAAGAGAATGGGGGGAAAAAGACCTGGTTCTAGAGAGAGAAGGCAGAGGAGGAGGGAGTCTTGTACATAAGAGGGAGAGCAATATTTGCAGAAGTAAAAAAGTCCATGTCCCTCTGGCTTGCCCCAGTGCCATATGCCTCTGGCTTGCCCCAGTGCCATATGCCTCTGGCTTGCCCAGGTGCCATGTCCCTCTGGTTTGCCCAAGTGCCATGTCCCTCTGGTCTGCCTCAGTGCCCTGTCCCATTTTGTTAAAGTTGTTGTTGGTAATATTTAATTGTGCAACTTGGCATAAAACATTTAAACAGTGTCATTCCAAGAGATAATCTACAAGGGCGTGTTTAGGGGCAGAATTAGGGGTGGGGCAGTGTATGGGTTAGGTGAGGCAACAGGTGGCGAGTAACACTTGAGGCCTGGCTAGAAGCTCAGGGCTTGAAATTTTGAGCCCTGTGTGTGTGTGTGTGTGTGTGTGTGTGTGTGTGTGTGTGTGTGTGTGTATATGTATATATGTATGTATATATATATATATATATATATATATATATATATATATAATGTGTTTGGGGGTTCTGAGTAATTTTCTAGCAAATAAATTGATTTTTACATGGTATGGAAGTGGTTAAATTTTGTTTTTGTTTGTGGTGTTTTTTTTTTTTGCCTGGTCATTGTAATTTGGTTAATTTTATTACAAGTTTTGTTTTAATAACGCTTTTCAGGAGGTCGAAAATATGAATTGTAAAAAGAAAGCTGTAACTAGAATTGAAAACGAAATGTTGTTATCTGGGCTCCTCCAAGGTCTTGACCTTGGAGGAGCCCAGATATTTATACATGTATTAATGCTGCTAATAGTTGTACTTTTTCTGGGTTTATAAAGGTTATTGAAAGACAGTTTGGGAGGCAATTCCAAAACCACCATGATTGCTACAATCAGTCCTGCTGTCAGTAACATTGAAGAAACGATGAGTACATTGAGATATGCCAAACAAGCTTGTCTAATAATAAACATTGCCAAGGTGAACGAAGACATGAACGCAAAACTGATCAGAGGTGAGGGTCTTCTGTTGTAAATCACCAGCTTAGTGGATAAACTATCATGGAGATGATTTATTTCTTAGATGGAGTTTGGGCCAACTGTGTTCTCTTTGCCTTGGTCATAAATGTTTACTTTTGATGAATTCAAACTGCCCTGTAGTTTTTTTTTTAAATTAATGACTTTTGAGGTTGGGAATTTTCTCGGCATCCTGCAAAAATGTGTGAAAAACTAAATCTGGAATCAAATCGGAATCTGTTAACTTCTTAATTGTCTCCTGGGGAGAAACATGTCAGTTATTAGACAAAATCCTTGTTACATGACAGTGGTTTCTGCATTGCTGAAGGTAAAATTGAACAAGAGTGCTTCCATGTTTTCCTGTTTTGCATCACCATAGGGTTTCAACCAACTTATTTTATACTGCTAAAAAAAGTGTCTATACTCATGCAGCTAGGCTTCTTGGTAAGCTCATATGAGGCCAGGGACTAATTTTAAATGTTACTTTTTGGGGAAAAAAAAAATAGTACATTATATTTGTTGCCAAAACAATATAATATGAGATCAATCCTAAACACTTTCAATGTGTATGCAATCAGGCAGGCCTATGCACTAAACAGTTGAAGGTAAATTCCATAAGAAAATTGTATAGTGTATGGCCAGTCTTAGTCCAAAGTTGGCCCACCCTTTGCAGCTATAACCACTTCAATTCTTCTGGGAAGGCTGTCCACAAGGTTTAGGAGTGTGTCTCTGGGAATGTTTGACCATTCTTTCAGAAGCGCATCTGTGAGGTCAGGCACTGATGTGGACGAGAAGGCTTGGCTCGCAGTCTACGCTCAAATTCATCCCAAAGGTGTTCTATCAGGTTGAGGTTAGGACTCTGTGCAGGCCAGTCAAGTCCCTCCACCCCAAACTCGCTCATCCATGTCTTTATGGACCTTGCTTTGTGCACTGGTGCGCAGTCATGTTGGGAGAGGAAAAGGCTGTCCATAAACTCTTCCCACAAAGTTGGGAGCATGACATTGTCCAAAATGTCTTGGTATGCTGACGCATTAAGTGTGTCCCTCACTGAAGCTAAGGGGCCAAGTCCAACCCCTGAAAAACAACCCCACACCATGATCCCCCCCCCCCCCCCCACACCACCACCAAATGATTTGGACCAGTGCACAAAGCGAGGTCCATAAAGAGTCCTGACCTCGACCTGATGGAACACCCTTGGGATAAATTGGAGCGGAGACTGTGAGCCAGGCCTTCTTATCCAACATTAGTGCCTGACCTCACAAATGCACTTCTGGAATAAAGGTCAAACATTCCCATAAACACACTCCTAAACTAGAGCTGCGCGATTCTGGCTAAAATGAGAATCACGATTTTTTTTGCTTAGAAGATAGATCACGATTCTCACGGCGTAACATCTTTCACATCAAGACTAAAAATATTGGGTTAAATTTACTGTTTCTTTTTTTTTATTCATTGAAGTGTATTTTTTCCCAAACAATTGCCATTTTATTCCCTAGGGTCTCTGCTAAAATATTTATATAATGTTTGGGGGTTCCAAGTAATTTTCTAGCAAACAATATTGATTTTAACTTAAACAAGTGTCAGAAAAAGATTTGGACTTTAAAGAGGATGTCCGCTGAAAAAAAAATATTAAAAGCCAGCAGCTACAAATACTGCAGCTGCTGACTTTTAATATCGGCACACTTACCTGTCCTGGAGTCCAGCGCCGTCCGCAGCAGAGGACGAGCGATCGCTCTTCACTCTGCTGCTCCCCTCCCCATCCACGGTGAGGTAACCAGGAAGTGAAGCGGTCTGGCTTCACTGCCCGGTTTCCTACGATGCATGCGCGAGTTGCGCTGCGTCTGCTGATTGGCTCCCGCTGTGTACTGGGAGCCGAGTGTTCCCAGAACACAACGGGGAGGGGGGGGGGGGGACGCCAGTGGGTGCAAATACCTGTCTTTAAACGGGTATCTGCACCCCCCCTCCCCCTGAAAGGTATAAAATGTGACACCGGAGGGGGGGAGGGTTCCGATCAGCGTGAGTTCCACTTTAGGGTGAAGCTCCACTTTAAGTGGTTAAACCTTCTGCATTTACACACAGAAGTTTACTCTAAGGAGGAAGTGTTGGTTAAAATGTTTCATGTTGTTACAAACTTAGCAGACTGCCCAGATTTGTTTTCTTTACACACACAGAAGTTTACCCCTTTGATCTAAGAAGGAAACATTGGTTACAATGTTTCCTGTTAAGAACTTGGCAGACTGCCTGGATATTTTCTTTTGCCAGCTGATAAGTCTCTCCACTTGTTTATATGAAAGAATCGGCAAACTCTACATTGGAGATCGTTGGGGGGGGGGGGGGGGGGGGGGGGATGAATCGACATCACAATTTTTTTAACTATTAATTGTGCAGCTCTAGCCTAAACCTTTTTTATATATATATATATATATATATTTATATATATATATATATATATATATATATATATATATATATATATATATATATATATATATAGTGTGTGTATGTGCTGTGTAAATTGATGGCTCTGTAGTAGTAACAACAGTGAAATAGGAAAGGACTCTATGCCTTAAGCCAATTATGTCTGACAATCACATAAAGGATGAAAGTCCCGAACTTCTATAATAGGTCCAGTAAAAATGTATTAATCTTAATAAGTCAGATGTAATCAATTCATTTGGGGAATTTTCATCAGGGCTGGTGGTGATGGGAGGGAATACTGGACGATAAGAACAAAGATCATGCATGTTGATCACCGGTTGGGTGCCAAGCCCTTAAAGAAGAATGAGGGACAGTACATTTTTTTTTCTGATACAATTAGAACTAGAGTGGGTGGTAAAACCCTCCAAATATATCCTTTTGTATGTAAAATGGGTACAATATATTAGTTTTTTCACTACTATCACCTGCGAGAACTTTTTTTTTGCTGTTGTCTCTGTAGAGTGATACAATATAACTATTAATATGTTTTTTGATATTTAGAACTGAAATCTGAGATTGATAAGTTAAAGGCAGCACAGCTATCTGTCAAGAGTTTGAATTCTGAGAAATATCAACATTGTCAACAGGAAATAACCCATCTAAAGCTAAAACTGAGCCAGCAGGAAAAGGAGATGTCTGAATTACACAGGTGAGGAGCTGGAAGAAAATGTTTTTCATTATCGGTGTCTTAGTACAGCAATGTGAAATGTGGTTTCCTAAAGGCTTTTCTTAACTGCCCCAGTTATCTTGGATAAAGGAAAGCGTAAGTTAAAAAATAAAAATAAAAAATCTGTAGAAGTGTCTTACCTTTTTGCTTACTACTGCTGGCATTTTTCATGTGAGGATAAGCAAGCAATGATTACAAATGATCTTTCACATTTTGTCTAGTTTGGTCAAACTCGAATTTCCATCAGGGGTAATTATTCCTTTTCATTGATTTGTTTTGGTTAGAACTGCTCATTTAGTGCAACTGATTTCTGAAAGATAAATTTATTTAACCACTTAAGCCCCGGACCATTTTGCTGGTCAAAGACCAGGCCACTTTTTGCGATTCGGCAGTGTGTCGCTTTAACTGACAATTGCGTGGTCGTGCGACGTGGCTCCCAAACAAAATTGACATCCATTTTTTTCCCGCAAATAGCTTTCTTTTGGTGGTATTTGATCACCTCTGCAGTTTTTATTTTTTGCGCTATAAACAAAAAAAAGAGCGTCCAATTTTGAAAAAAAAAGAAGCAATATTTTTTACTTTTTGCTATAATAAATATCCCCAAAAAATATATAAAAAATGTTTTCCTCAGTTTAGGCCGATACGTATTCTTCGACATATTTTTGGTAAGAAAAAATCGCAATAAGCATTTGATTGGTTTGCGCAAAAGTTATAGCGTCTACAAAATAGGGGGTCATTTTATGGCATTTTTACTAGTAATGGCGGCGATCAGCGATTTTTATCGTGACTGCAACATTATGGCGCACACATCGGACACTTTTGACACATTTTTGGGACCATTGTCATTTTTACAGAGATCGGTGCTATAAAAATGCACTGATTACTGTGAAAATGACACTGTCAGTGAAGGGGTTAACCAGTAGGTGGCACTGTAGGGGTTAAGCGTTTCCTAGGGAGTGCTTCTTACTGTAGGGGGGTGGGCTGTGTTTGAAATGTCACTGATCTCAGCTCCGATTACACGGAGCGGAGATCAGAGTCATTGTCACTAGGCAGAGCGGTGAGATGCTTGTTTACATTAGCATCTCCCTGCTCTATTTCTCGGTGAGACGATCGCGGGTATCCCCATGGCGATTGAGTCCGCGGGACCCACGGTCGGGCTTGCGGAAATCGCGGCATGGTCGCGACCACACGGCGTCATCTTAAAGGGGACGTACCTTAATGCTCTTATGCCTGTCCGTGCCATTCTGTCTACGTAAATAGGCGTGCGCTGGTCCTTAAGCGGTTAATTGAAACCATGTTCTAGCAAGCAATAGGTTTTTGTTAACATTTTTTGCAAGGGGAAGCAATTTTATGCTAGGTAATATAGTATCTAAAACCTTATTCAATGTACAGTAATATTGGTGACCACATGCACAATACATTTTTTGAATATAGAGTATTTCTATTTACCGTATTTGCCGGTGTATAAGGCGACCGGGCGTATAAGACGACCCCCTAATTTTACATTTTTTTTTGCCTGTACTCACCGTATAAGACGACCCCTCCTTCTGAGGCTTCCGACGCTTGATATTTCTTCCTTCTGGAGCCATATTCTTCATTCTTGCTGGAGCCAATCACGGCGAGCAATGCTATTAAGCCTGCTTGGATTGGCAGAGGCTGTAACATCATTAGCCCACACCTCTCTGACTCTCAAAGTCAATCCCAGCAGGTTACTGTATGTAGCCTGCTTGAATTGGAGTAACAACCTCTGCCAATCTGAGCAGGCTCTGTATTCATTTTGAATACATTGCTCACCGGGAATGCTAAGCGGTATATACTGTATGTAGCCGAAGCTATATACAGTATTGCTGCACATCCAGCAGGCATCCGAGCAGCTGACCTGGCGTATAAGATGACCCCTGCTTTTTGGCCATTTTTTTTTAAGTAGAGAAGGTAGTCTTAGGCCCCTTTCACATTGAGGAGTTTTTCAGGCGGTAAAGCGCTAAAAATAGCGCTGCTATCCCGCCTGAAAAACTCCTGCCCAGCTACCTCAATGTGAAAGCCGAAGGGCTTTCACACTGAGGCGATGCGCTGGCGGGAGACAAAAAAATCTCCTGTCAGCAGCATCTTTGGAGCGGTGAGAGGAGCGGCATGTATACCGCTCCTTCACCGCTCCTTCCCATTGAAAACAATGGGAACCGCGGCAATACCGCCCGCAATGCGCCTCTATAGAGGCGCATTGCGGGCGATATTAACTCTTTATCGGCCGCTAGCGGGGGTTAATACCGCACCGCTAGCGGCTGATACCCGCGGCAATTCCGGCGGTATAGCGCCACTATTTTTAGCGGCGTTATACCGCCACCGCAGCTCCCGCCCCAGTCTGAAAGGGGCCTTATACGCCAGCAAATACAGTACATTTTTATTTCTAGGCTTTCTTCAAGTTCAACTTCAGGCAGATAGGAAAGATGCACATAAATGCAGTTCTGTACTCATGCATCATTCAATATCCTTTTGAAATGCAAGTAGCTTGGTATAAGCTTTATCAGTTCACTGTATAGCAGAGCTCAGACTGGAGGGGGGAGAAGCAGCATAAGTAACCAATAAGTTATGCTGCTGTACAAGGTGGATGCTAATGGCAGAAGAGAGCAGAGTGAGGGAAAGATCATCTCGGCAGTCTGCTGCTTCTCCATTTACTGTTCAGTAAGTGTTGCTGAACGGCAGCAGGTAAAGATCAGGTCTCCTTGCCTGTTAGGGCTTTACTATGTGGTAGAGCTCTGTAAATCTCTGGCCTAGATGGACACAAATATAAATCTTTTAGCAGTTTCTGTGTAAGCATTTCATATTTGTTTAGCTTCTTGCCTATATTTGCAATATGCAGACCTCTGGGTGGGTTTTTTTGCTTGAACGCCTCTATATAAATCAGTCACACCAGTAAGTTGACATTAGTTCTGGCAGGTTGCTAAGATCCAGTCCTATTATTGAAAGGGGATACAGTACATGTGTAAGTAAAGTGAAACGGGTAATTCATGTCAGCATTTCCATCAACATAAAGCATCTACAAGCAGGTCATGATTCAAAATAAGTTGGTGAGAAAGTGCTTACTTCCTAATGTGTGGCACAATATGTATTTTTACCAGATTCTATGCGCTCGTTGGATCGCACCAGATGCGCACGCGCGTGTGTGTGTGTGTGTGTGTGTGGTGTGTTTTTTATTTTTTTTTTTTTTTTTTTTTTTTAGCATCAAAAATGCATGGACAGTAGATAATATGGCTTCCAATGTTCACACTGGTGTGGGAGAGAAGTAGAATATGCTGCTGTTGTTTCTGCACAGAAAAATGCATTAAAAACACATTGCAGCAAGAAAAAAAAAAAAAGACAAAAAGGCACTGAAAACTCATCAAAACACATGGTTGGTAGGGGGATTCTGGGTAGACAGGATTCTTTTCTTTTCTTTTTTTTTTTTTTTTTCTCTTTTTACGTCCCTTTCCTCCTTTTCCCCCTTTTTTATGTTGTTTTTTTTTCCTCTTTGATCTTTTACCAACAACATTGCAAATTGTGTAGTCTTATTGGTCTATCTTTTTGGATGGATAAATATCCTCACTTTGGGCATATCTGTTGGTAGTTTTTTTTTTGCGAGTGGCTGCTCTATCTGGAGCCTGGTTTCACAGTGCTTTGCTCCCACTTTTATTTTCTTCAGCATGTTTTATGTCTATTGTTTCCTTTCTATGTTGACCATTGCATTACCGATAAGTTTAAAGTGTGTACCTTCGACCTATTATTTGACACTGGGCGTATTATTTTTCTTTTTTTCTTAAGCTTACCCATAGTAACTCTGGTGTTTTTTCTTTTCCAGTTCTCCTAGCTATATTTCCAGAATGTGATGGATGTATACAATTTTATATTATAGTTGGTTTTCTATTTTGTAACTTTTTTTTAAACAATAAACGATTGAAATAGAAAATGTGTATTTAGAAACGAATCCGGAACACATCTGGACTGCGTTTTTTTAAGCTGTGAACTGACCCTAAAATGAAACAAATGAATTTATCACAATGGACCTGTTAAAAATAGGCTCTGCCTTCTTTTGCCTTTTTGTTATCAAATAATTTTCAACATTACAAAATTTGTCATCTATTCCCCTTTTTTTTTTTTTTTTTTTTTTTTTACAAAGGATTTGGAAGGAGAGGCTTCAGAATGCTGAACAGAGAAAGATGGAAGAGACCCAGGAATTGCAGGTGAGATTAGGGCAGAGCCACATAGGCACACGCTAGGAGTGCAGAACTACTTGGTGCACCAATTGGCCACCATTTACAGATTTGTCAGACAACCTTTACTTTACTTTCAGAATCAACATTTTCTATGGGACACTATACTACAAAATACTTCCACAAATGCAGGCCATTGATTGCAACCAAGATTTGTTAATTTGCACACACAAAGTATTTTTCCTAACAAATTCATTTAAGACCATGTTGCAAAACGAATACACCCCAATGACAATCTTAAGAGAAAAGCTAAATTTTAGACAACAAAATCCTAATTAACAAGAATTCAACTACAGGTCAGTCAAATTATTCATTAAAGCATTTGTTACCTAAAAAAACTGGCTGATTACCCCCCCCCACCCCTGTAAACTGACCATGGTATATCATGGCTGCTGAGCCCTGACACCATGGTCAGTTTACGTGCCTCCGTCAGCTGCCGCTATCTGCAGCTCTCCTGTGTCTCCCTCTGTCATGTCCCCCCCCCCCTGCCTGTCTGCTCCTGTCAGTGCCTGCCCCCTCCCCTCCTGTTGCAAATGTTACTTTTAAATGTATACCATTCTCTGTTTAATAATTCTTTGTGCCTCATGAGTCTGTGGTATTATAAAAAACGTTCTTCACCTTCTTTCAGAGCGGCGCTCACATGACCTGCCGCCTCTCTCCTTCTCTCCTCACCACCTCCTGGCTGACGTCAGTGGGGTTTTCTTGGCTCTGCCTGCTGTAGCTGTCAGACGAGGAGAGCAAAGAGGCGGCAGGTCACGCCAGCGGTGCTCTGAGATGAGGTAAGGAATGGCTTATTTTGATAAAACAGACACAGGGGCACAAAGGATTATTAATCCCACCTTAAACAGGTGTCCAGCAAGACGGCTGATTATAAAAGAAAACCCCTTCCCATTTCATACTGTCAGCAATGGCACCACATGGCAGAGAAATGTTACAAGGCCAGAGGAAAATAATAATTTCTTTACACAAGAAAGGTGAAGGCTACAAGAAGAACTGCAACCATCTCGCAGAAATATCCAGGCCATCCACCAAAGTTAACACCTCGACAGGAGCATCTTCTGATGAGAAGGGTTGAAGTGAATCGCCATGCAAATTCACTGCAGCTGGCTAAAGAAGTAGAAATCCAAACTGGTGTGATTGTTTCCCATGACACAATATGGCATACACTGCAGAGGAATGGCATACATGGGTGTCGTCCACCAAGGAAGCCTCTACTAAAGCCCATGCACAAAAAAAAAAAATCTAGCATTTGCCAGGGCCCATACTGAAAAAGAAGACGACTACTGGAACTCTGTACTCTGGAGTGATGAGACCAAGATTGGAACTGATGGCTTCAAAACTGTATAGTGTAGCAAAAGTAAGGAGTACAAAGAAAAATGCATGAAGCCTACAATGAAACATGGTGGTGGCAGTGCCCTTCTGTGGGGCTGCATGAGTGCTGCTGGTTTCGTGGCGCTGCATTTCATTGATGGTATCATGAATTCACAGATGTACTGCTCTACCATGAAAGAGAAGATGCTACCATCACTCTGTACCCTTGGTCGTTGTGCACTTTTCCAACATGACAATGATCCAAAACACATATCCAAGGCCGCTGTTGCATTTCTGAAGGACAGGATGAAAGTGATTCAGTGGCCAAGTATGTCTCCTGATCTGAGCCCAATCGAACACCTATGGGGAATTCTGAAGAGACAAGTTGAGCATCGCTCTCCATCCAGATTCTAAAAGAGGCCGTTCTTTAAGAATGGGAAAAGATAGATGTTGCAATATGTTGCCCACTTGTTCATTCCATGCCTAGAAGACTTGGTGCTGTCCTTAAATATACTGGATGTAGTAGTTTTTGTTGTGAGGTGTATTCATTTTTGCATCAACTAATTTTGAGTAAAACTGAATTATCTTACTTTCACGTAATGAGCTAAACAAATGTTCCTATAAACTCTATTTTGTCAACATTTTTGCTGAGCACTATACATGGCCATCATCACCAGCAGTTGTAAAAGTTTTATTGTTTTGGACAAACACGTGCTTATTTGGGTAAGGTGGCCGATCTTGTGAGTGAATAAAGAGTTGGCATGATGAGAAAAGCCATCTGCTTTACTAAGAAAATAAACAAACACATGTTCGACAGCATTAAAAATGTGGCTATACAGATACTCGTTTAACGAGCGTTCGGACTTACGACCAGCTCTCCCCACAAGAACAAGCTGCTGTACATCATTGTGTTGTACAGTACAGAATTTTTGTTTGTGTCCTGTACTTATGCAAATTTAAAACAACCATTATTGAGCTGGAGTTGGACCTTTTTTCACAATAGTAGTTAAGAATGCTTAAGATATTGATTATTTGTGGCTCCTCGTTTAACGACCAATTCGTTTTAACGACGTGGTCATTAAGTTAACCACTTCATTACTGGGCACTTAAACCCCCTTCGTGCCCAGACCAATTTTCAGCTTTCAGCACTGACGCATTTTGAATGACAATTACGCGGTCATACAACACTGTACCCAAATTATATTTTTATCGTTTTTTTTTTCCCACAAATAGAGCTTTTTTTTGGTGGTATTTGATCATCTCTGCGGTTTTTGCGCTATATACAAAAAAAGACAGAAAATTTTGAAAAAAAACAAAATTTTTGCTATAATATCCCAAATTTTTTAAAAAAAAATTCCTCGGTTTAGGCCAAAACGCATTCTTCTACATATTTTTGTTAAAAAAAATCGCAATAAGCGTATATTTATTGGTTTGCGCAAAAGTTATAGCGCCTACAAAATAAGGGATAGATTTATGATTTATTTTTTTACTAGTAATGGTGGCGATCTGCAATTTTTTTTTTTTGTCAGGCCTGCGATATTGCGGCGGACATATCGGACACTTTTGACACAATTTTGGGACCATTCACATTTATACAGCGATCAGTGCTATAAAAATGCACTAATTACTGTAAAAATGTGACTGTCAGGGAAGGGGTTAACACTAGGGGGTGAGGAAGGGGTTAAATGTATTCCCTGGGTGTGTTCTAACTGTGTGTGTGTGTGTGTGTGTGTGTGTGTGTGTGGAGGGGGACTGACTGGGGGAGGTGACCGATGCTGTGTCCCTATGTACAAGGGACACAGCATCGGTCTCCTCTCTCCCTGACAGGACGTGAAGTTCTGTGTTTACAAACAGAGCTCCACGTCCCTGCTGTCACCGCCGATCCCGGGTACCTGGCAGACATTGCGGCCGCCAGGCACGCGCATCGGCTTTCCAGCGATGCGCCGGGCACAGTGTTTACCCGCGGCGCGCACAGGGAATGTAAACGGGACGTCCATCCGGCACTTGAGAGCCGCGCTGTGGACGTCTTTCGTCTACAGCGCGGGTCTCAAGTGGTTAAGAGAGCCTGTATAATTATGTAGCTAAATCTTGTTTGTGTATATACAGTTATGTACAGTGCCTTAAGTATTTTGTCATGTTACAACCAAAAACCTAAATGTATTTTTATTGGGCATATAATTGTGAAATGGAAGGAAAATGATAAGTGGTTTGAGATATTTGTAAAAAAAATAAAAACTAAAGTACGAGTATGTCTCTTCTAGCTTTGTACACCTAGAGTGAAATTTTTGGCAAAATAGCTCAAGCTCTGTCAGATAGGATGAAGAGTGTCTAAACGACAATTTTCAAGTCTTGCCACAGATCCTCAATTGGATTTGGCTCTGGACTTTGACTGGGTCATTCTAACACATCCAAATCATTACATTGTAGCTCTGGCTGTAGGTTTAGGGTCGTTGTCCTGCCGGAAGGTGAACCTCCTCCCCAGTCTCAAGTATTTTTCAGATTCTAACAAGTTTTCTTCTAAGATTGCCCTGTATTTGTCTCCGCCCATCTTCCCATCAACTCTGACCAGCTTCCCTGTCCCTGCTGAAGAAAAGCATCCCCGCAACATGATGCAGCCACCACTACGTTTCACGGTGTGGATGGTGTATTGAGGGTGATGGGCAGTGTTGGATTTCTACCACACATAGTGTTTTGCTTTTAGGCCAAATTGTTTATTTTGGTGTCATCTGACCAGAGCATCTTCTTGTTTGTTGTGTCCCATCACATGGCTTCTCGCAAACTGCATAATACTCTCCTTGCCCAGCCTGTCAGTTTAGGTGGCTGTACATGTATTGGTAGGTTTGCAATTGTGCCATAGTCTTTCCATTCTCATGTGATGGATTGAACAGTGCTCCGTGAGATGTTCAAAGCATAGGATTTTTCTTTTTTTTTTCTTTACCTAACCCTGCTTTAAACTTCTCCACAACTTTCTGCCTGACCTGTCTAGTGTGTTTCTTGGCTTTCATGATAATGCCTGTTGTTTTACAGCCAAAAACAGTTAATAACAGCCTATTGTGTGCATGGACACAGGATAACATGCTGTAGAAAAAAAACGTCTGTAAAGGGCAGCTGTAAAAACGTCCAGTGTGCATGAGGCCTTATTCTGTTGGATTGCGTGAACACTTTGCTGGCTGATTTTGTGCTCCAAAAAAGAATTGCGCATACATTCATAGAAATCCTCGTGTAACCGTTTCAAAAAGGAGACTTATAAAATCAGTGGTGGTCAAGGGGCAAACCATCCCTGATTTAAAGCACTGAAGTATACAGTTCGAATGCCATTTGGTTTGGCTTTTGGGTACATTTTGAAAAGAAATCTCATTAAACCACATACTAGTGTTTTTAAAAAAAACAATTTAGGAACTTTTGGTGATATCGGTTGATTAACAGCTAGGATTTTTGTTTATCTTTGGTGACAATATGTGCTGAATTTGTTAATGAATATTACTGTAGTGTTCGCTGTTTTTTTTGCTGTACTCCAAACAGAAAGCTGGGATCACTTTTAAGATGGACAATCGTTTGCCAAACCTGGTGAATCTGAATGAAGATCCTCAGCTTTCAGAGATGTTGCTGTACATGATAAAAGAAGGAAAGACCACCGTGGGGAAATACTGTAAAGGCTCATCTCATGACATCCAGCTGTCTGGCGCACTTATCGCTGAAGATCATTGGTAAGGAGATATTTACAATGAATAGTGATTATTTGCATGGGAGGAGGTGATGGAAAAAATGTAAAAATCTCTTAAAAACAGATCATCACCCGTAGGCAATTTAATGGGTTCTCTAGGTTAAATATAGTCCAATTATTATTTATTTATTTTCTGACAGTGTCATTACAAATATTGACAACATAGTTAGAATAATCCCAGCAGGAGAAGCAAAGACATATGTTAATGGTAACGAGATCTCGGCTTCCACCATTCTGCATCACGTGAGTTCAATCTTTTTTGTCTTGATGAAGCACTGAAAGTGTGTGTTTTTATAACCTGTGTGTTTATAACCAATGTATACACAATTTCACATGTAACATTCAGGGTGATCGTGTGATTCTGGGAGGAGACCATTACTTCAGATTTAACCATCCTGTGGAGGTCCAGCAATTAAAAGGTCCATCCAGAGTTTCTACAGTATGCTCAGACGGTCCCAAGGACTTTGAATTTGCCAAGAATGAACTTCTCAAAGCCCAGAGAGCCAAGTGTGTAAACCCTTTCCAATAGTTGGCTTTTAAGACATGTTTAATAAAATCCTGAATGCTAATTTCTTTTTCTTTTGTAGATTGGAAGAGGAGATTGAAGAAGCACGGTTAAGAGCAAAGGAGGAGATGATGCGAGGAATTCAGATTGCAAAAGAGATGGCGCAGCAGGAGCTTAGCTGCCAGAAGTCAGAATATGAAGAAAAGATCAAAGCACTAGAAGCCGAGCTGGTGAGTTTCCAGTGACTAGTCATAATTCTAATTTCATTTTTAAATGCGATTACTTTAGAAAGATATATTACAATTATTGGAAAAATAATTTTTAGATCATAAAATAATTATACCACTTATGATGATCAGGAGGAGGAAACTCGGAGGAAACAACAGCAGGAGATCACCACTCGGAAAGCAACCAGCAAAATACAGGAACTGGAAGAGGTCAAGCTGCATCTTCAACAGGAGGTTCAGCTCAACAAAAGGCGATTAGAAATGGAAACTCTGGCCACCAAGCAGGTAAAAAGTTGGTTATACTACACGTAAATTAACTATTTTACTTTCTGTGCATATAAGGTAGTGACTTGGGTAAGGCAAACAATTGTAGAAAATGAAACCCCTTCCATGTAAATATCTAATTGTCTGGGCAGGCTCATGGTATATTTTGACAAATTATGCATGCGCCCTCCCAGATGTCACGTGTAATGTAGAATCCTCTTTAGCTTTGGCTGGTGGACACTGAAATCCAAACCTCAGGGTGCGCCCACATTGACCCCCCCCCCCCCCCACCATGTCTTTGCCTTACAACACCCTCCTTCCCCATCTGAAATTTAATTTATACCAAACAAGTGGGATAAAAAAACATCCCTCCTCAGCAAAGACTTGGCAGTAGCTTCTATCAGCAGAGTTAGACAGTTTTCCAGTGATGGCTATGCATCAGTACCTTCCTTTATTCCTCTTGAAAGGCATGCATACAACTTACAATAATCACTGAATACCTCTCCTGCAACACATGCACAATTTGCCATGTTCTATTTCTTAAACCCTAAAGGCCATTTTTTGGGGGGGGGGGGGGGTTTAAAAAAAATCTTTTTAGGCCTGGAGATTAGTTAAAACCCCATTTTCTGAAAGCATACACCCTGGAGAATACAATTGTGGTTGGTCCAGTTTATGCCTTCCAAAATTAACGCAATCGGTTTATGTGTAAAATTTCGGAAAGAGATACTAAAGTTAATTTTAGGGCACACAAATGCAATATGTTTACATTCATATGTAGGGGTGGGGGCGCCATTTCTGGGTTTTCAGAAAGGAGAGATCAGCAAATGAACATTTGCTGATTTCCCTCCCCTCTATCTGGCGACATGCAACATGCTGGTCTGGGATAGTGGGGGTTGCTGGGGTGTGTGGATGCTGTACAGCCCCCTGAATGCTACCAGATGACAGTTTTCTTGTCTGTCAGATTCACACAAGTGTGTGGGTAAACCACCCCCATGCTGTTGATTGTATGGTTTATATTGGTGGCAGTGAAAGGGCTAAAAACCCTGCACTTAAAACAAAATACCTGTTGATCTGCCAGAAATGCACTGAGCTCTTAGATCCTGTTGGCCAGTGATCTGTAGAATTTTTTGGACTGATGCCGTGTACACACGACCGTTTTTCGGGTTGTAAAAGATGACGTTTTTAATGGTCTAGAAAAAAATATGTTTTTTTTTTTTTTTAAACACGATCATGAAAAAAAATGCTCTAGCAAAGCGCGGTGATGTACGACGGAAGTTCTATTCGGATGGCGCCACCCTTGGGGCTGCTTTTGCTGATTTTGTGTTGGTAAAAGACGATTCGCGCTTTTCAGTCTGTTACAGCGTGACGAATGTGCTATCTCCATTACAAACGCTAGTTTTACCAGAACGAGCGTTCCCGTCTCATAACTTGCTTCTGAGCATGTGCGTTTTTTTTCCCCGTCAAAGCCCACACACGACCATTTTTTACAACGTTAAAAACGACAACGTTAAAACGTCGTTAAAAATTAGAGCATGTTCGAAATTTTTAATGCCCATTTTTTACATTGTGAAAAATGCTCTGGAGCCCACACACGATCGTTTTTAATGACATTTAAAAAAAAAAAATTTACAACCCGAAAAACGGTCGTGTGTACGCGGCATTAGAGTTGTCAGCCCTCCCTGTGTCTTTTGCTAAACTACTCAACCACTCCTACTCTCAGATCTCTACTGCAGTCCATGATGAGACTTGAGAGGGCTAAATAGCCTCCTTTAGGATAATATAGGATATTTAACAGTCCAGAATGGAGAAAATATGAGTTTGTTGCTAGATTTGCATACGCTTTTAAGTACATTATTAAAATGATATCTATTCATTTATTTCTACATTATAATAGTTGCAACATTTTAATTTTTTTCCCCAATTCTTCTGTTATGTACTTGGGCAGGCATTAGAAGATCACACAGTTCGCCATGCCAAGATTTTGAAAGCACTGGAGGATGAAAAGCAAAAAATTGCCGGGGAAGTTCAGATGCTGCAAAAAGAGAAGAATAACAGAGAGAGGAGCGTGTCAGGTAACTGTAAGCATGTGCTTTAAAGAGCATTTTAAGAGTCCTTGCAAATGGTCTATTGACCATGCTAATGTCTCTCCTCAACCTGGGCAGCCAAGGTGCAGCATACGGACCTTCACAGACATGAAATCCTGTGCACTGCTGAATTTAAGTATGTGGTATACCATCGTAAACATAGGACGTTTTCCATTTTCTGCATATGCCTGTATGCTGTACTCATGCTTATGAAAACACTGCCTTGTACCAGAGTACAGCAGCATACAGCCATTAATGTGTATGGGAGACTGTATACTGCACCTGACAGTCTGTGAGGAGTAAAGATGCTGGTATTTACATTGAACAGCCACTCATATGCAAGATACCTGAAATGCTTTGTGTAGAAAGGCATTTAAACAAACCTAGACATTCAATACAGTTTGGGTTGGGATTTTTTTTTTTAAAGGTGATCTATGATTAAATTAAAATGGTCAAATACAGATATAAATAAAATTTGTAGAATTCTTTCATTACATTCTTCATTTTCAAATGTAACCACATCCCAGATAGATTATTAATAAAAAAAAAAGTGTGTGTGTTAGATAGAGAGAGAGAGATATATATATATATATATATATATATATATATATATATATATATATATATATATATATATAATGTGTGTGTGTGTGTGTGTGTGTATATATGTATATATATATATATAATTGCGCACGCATGTGTAAATAGATAGATGTATATCTATGAGAGAGAGACAAACCATATATATTTTAGCATTTCTTTATATTAGCGAATAGGGTACCACCAGTATATAACTAATTGTAACCTGGTTCTTTTATTCAGTTCCACCTACTTGGAGTTCATTGAAACTGTCTGTCATGATTCAGGAGGCCAACACAATTAGTGCCAAACTCCAAAAGCATACTGTATTCAGTAGGTAAGTGTAACGCAAGCTTAGCCTTTAAATGAAAAGGGATTTTAACAGTTTCTTTACTAAGACGCCTAATTTGGTGACCTAATTGTCCAGATCAGCTCTCGCACCAGTGTACTGCTTATGGACCAGAGCAATTTTAACATCTCTGTGATGGGTCCATTCATTCTGTGGTAACTGTCATTAAGATAATGTTGTGCATAAATCCCTTATTTTTTTTTTTTTTATACAGTCTTAAGACAAAAAATGTAACGATGTGTCTTTGTTATGGAGATTAACCATCTTAATTTGTCCTGCTTACTATTATCATTGAAAGTAAAAGAAAATCCCCAAATTTGGGCTTTTCCCAGAAAAGTAATAAAGGGGATATCTTCCAATGGGGACACTAGTTTTGGTGATCTGGGGGTCCCCATTGAATTTCCTTTACTTGCAGTGATTTACTCTTGCTTTCTGTTTTGGCTATGGGACGTGAAGGGAAATCTCGGCAATTGGACACAAATGGCGGAATAAAGTCTGACGGGTTATAGGCCTCCATTACTCTATCCAAAATAAAAATAAAGTTTTGCCTATAGTTTTACTTTCATTTTTCCTAGTTATACTGACACTAAAAATGTATTTTTCTGTTGTAATGCATGACAAAGTTTTATACACTTCTACTTTTTTTTTTTTATACGTGTTTGTCTACAAAATGAGGGAACAAAATAAAAAAAAAATAATAATGATAAATATTTTTTAAAAAAGCAGCAAAATTATAGCTCATTCGGGTTTTTAAAGCGGTGGTTCACCCTTAGAGGGCACTTTTTCCCCTTAGATTCCTGCTCGTTTTCTCTAGGGGAATTGGCTATTTGTTTTAAAATATGTGCAGTACTTACCCGTTTACGAGATGCATCCTCTCCGTCGCTTCCGGGTATGGGCTGCGGGAATGGGCGTTCCTTCTTGATTGACAGTCTTCCGAGAGGCTTCCAACGGTCGCATCCATCGCGTCACGATTTTCCGAAAGAAGCCGAACGTCGGTGCGCAGGCGCAGTATAGAGCCGCACCGACGTTCGGCTTCTTTCGGCTACGAGTGACGCGATGGATGCGACCGTCGGAAGCCTCTCAGAAGACTGTCAATCAAGAAGGAACGCCCGCTCCCGAAGACCCATACCCGGAAGCGACGGAAGAAGATGCATCTCGAAAACGGGTAAGTACTGCTCATATTTTAATACAAATAGCCGATTCCCCTAGACCGAACGAGCAGGAATCTAAGGGGAGAAAAAATTTTTTTTATAAATGGGTGAACTCCCGCTTTAAGGGATTAGGAACATCACTGTAATTCTAATTAAAACTGACACAAAAGCTGTAGCTGCTTCTAAGATATGGAACACGTCCCAGCTGTCAAATAGATGGCTGGAAATTCCAGATAATTGCTGCCAGTTAAGATTTTATTTTAATTTTTTTCATAGGTTATATGCGATAAGGTCATAACTGTTTAAACTAGTGGTCTGATCAGTCTCAAAATAAGTCTACCAACAAATCTGTAAACCATTGGATGAAGACTGCTATTAACACTGTAGAAGTCTCCTCCCTTACAGTGATGGCAAAACGGCTGCTCAATTTTATGGGGCTAGTATCTTGCCTCGGATATCCGCTTCCATCCAAGCCAAGCTCAATGGCACATTCCATTTAAAGCCCAACTCCAGGCAAAAACTCTCCTTCCCACCCCCTCTAACCCATCAGATTCTTTTTATTTATTTTTTCTTACCAGGTGTAGCAAATTATATTCACCATCCAGGTCCCTTGCTTATGCTGTTTCAGCCTGCAGGGATCGCTAGTTTATCGCTACAGATGTGTCTGAATGTCCTTGATTTAGAGGGTTAATTTTATCCAAGAGTTTGGCTTTAAAGGTAGAAGAGTGCATTAACCAAAATGTCATCACTGTAAATTAATAAAATGCTTTGGAAGAACAAATCCTTGCTTAAAATGTGACTTGCCAGGTTTCTGGAACAATTGGACATTTCAGAGCTTATCCATGAAGTCAGGGAAAATCAGGTTGCATCTTTTAGGGAGCTTTTATTTAATTCCTATTGCTAGAAATTCCTTTTAATATTGCATTTTCTTTTTTTCCCCCAGACATGAAGTGACTGATAAAGAAAACCAACCTTTAATACAAGTCCAAGTCAGAAACATTAAGCTGGGAATTGTAACATTCTGGAATCTGGAGAAGTTGGAATATAAGTTGGCTGCCATGAAGGATTTATATGAGGTGATTGACAAGTTGAATGCCAGCATGAGTGTTGACATCAACCGCCAAACAAAACTGAATGCTATTCAGCATCATCATGGGAAGAGGGCTTCTAGAGAATGGTTAGAGAGAATAAGTTATCTGCTTAGTTTCCAGCCATTAAGGAACATGGGGGCTTAAGTATGAAAAATGTGATAACAAGAACATCTTGTTGTTCATAGAAACAAATTAACTTTCAACTACCATTTCTGTAGTCCATGGTTGGAGAATAAAAGATCATTTGCTCTGGGCAATAAGACCTGTTCTAAGCACACTTTTCACACACAAGTCCCTTACAGGTGTTCTCCTCTTTTACAACCACTTCTAAACATTAGTGGGACTCTTTTAAGGCACACAATATTTTGCAGTCTAATCCTTTAGCTATAATGGTATTTGTGCAATTCACTGTAATGCCTCGTACACACAACCAGTTTTCCCGTTCAGAAAACTGCCATGACAGCTTTTGGCTGGGAAAACTGGCCGTGTATGCTCCATGGCAGTTCTCCCGACAGGACAACCACCGGGAATCCTGGCAGGAAAAATAAGAACATGTTCTCTTTTTTTTTTTTTTTCGCCATTCCCGGCGGTCTTTTTCCCAGCAGTTTCCCTATGGGAAACACTGCGGTCGAGCACACACACGGCCGGAATTCCCGGCCAAAGCTCTCACCACAGTTTTCCAGATGGGGGGGAAAACCTCTGGTGTGTACAGGGGGAAAGTTACCAAGCATATATATATAAACATTCTAAATTGTTGTTGTAAACTAATTTATGGTGTGACCTTCTTGAATACTTGGCTCCCATATTGTATATTTATGGGGATATCTCCTATACAAATATATGATTCTCACAATGACAA
Source organism: Rana temporaria (assembly GCF_905171775.1). Taxonomy (NCBI): domain Eukaryota; kingdom Metazoa; phylum Chordata; class Amphibia; order Anura; family Ranidae; genus Rana; species Rana temporaria. Next base: position 114,226,470 of record NC_053495.1, read on the forward strand.
AAAAGCTTGGAGGACCCCTATATAAGTGCTCCCAGCGATTCTCCAGTATTTGCCATTGTCTGGCGTGGGACTCCGTTCTGTTTTAAATGTGCAGACCTGGGGACTTATATGCTGGTTGGCGAAATCTGCATGCTAAAAGAAACTGAAAGGTATTTCCTTTGCGGGAGAACTTCTTTGGCGAGGAAGTTGACTCTTTCATCAAAAAGGTCATAGAGTGTGTAAGCGCACCCTGTTGCTGAGTAAATGCAAGGCTAAGGTTCCTGTGGAGGAAGGGTTCCTTTTGTTCCCCATGGACATCGTCTTCCAAGCCCACACAAGATAAAAAGCAATTGCAATGCTTGGATTTCAAAGCCGGCAAAGCCAGTTTCCAAGCTTTCTATACAATAACTTGACGCCCCCAATTCAATTAGGGTGCCATCTGTCAGCATTTGCCACTATCTTCAGGGCCTTCCTGACCTTTTGGGTTTTTGGTATGTTGTCACCTAAGGATACAAACTAGCGTTTCAGTCTTCACCCCCTTCTCCATTCATGACTGCAAACCTGCTCTCCTTGTAAGGGGTTTATGAGCCCCAAATAATGGCAAACTGGTTTCAGCAGAGGTGCCCGAATGTGAAGGAGAAGCTGAGAAATGGATTCTCCATTGATTTGATATTTATTGCTCATAGAATAGTATAAAAGATTGTCAATGTGTTTCATGGCCCTAAACTGGCCACTTCCTTTAACCACTTCAATATTGGGCACTTGTACCACTTTCCGCCCAATCTTCAGCTTTCAGTGCTCACACTTTGAATAACAATTACTCGGTCTTGCTACACTTTACACAAATATAGCTTTTTTGGTGGTATTTAATCACCGCTGGTCTTTTTTTTTTTTTTTTTGCGATGGAAGCAACATTTTTTTAAAAACATACACTTTTTTATTGTAAAATTTTGCAAATAAGACCTTTTTCCTTCATAAATTTGGGCCCAAATTTATACTGCTACATATCTTTGCTAGAAATGGCCCAAATTGGTGTATATTATTTAGTCTGTGTGAAATTGAGTCTTCAAGCTGTATAATCATTGAAAATTGATCACACCTGATGTACTGACATCTCAATCTTGAGACACTAACAAGCCAGGAAAGTAGAAATACCCCCCAAATGACCCCTTTTCGGAAAGTAGACAGTCCGATGTATTTAGTAAGGGGCATGGTGAGTTGGTGCAAATGCTCCTATGCTTGACCCTGTACTTGGGCAGCCTCAGGGATGATTGTGTAGCGGTGGGGGCAGTTACAAGCACTGATCTCCCTGTATAGCTTTTCTGACAGCTGTGGGAGAGGAGGAGAAGTGGCTGTCAGGGAGATCAGTGCTTATAATTGCCCCCACCCCTGCACCAATCACCCCCTGCTGTCCTTCTCTGGGCCCCTCTCTGTGCTCCCCATGTCCTGCTCCGGATCCCAATACATTTTATCCCCTGGGTCCCCCATGTCCTGGATCTTTCAGGATGGAGAGCGGAGAAAGGAGCCGGTCTATTTGTCATTTACCGCCTCCCTCCTTTTCTGAATGGGCAGAGTCACTGACCGTGTCCATTCATAACTGAGCATCGTGAACCTGGGTCTACGATGTTTCAGTTTATAAATGGATAGGAGCCGCTGAATCCTGTCCATTCATTTTCAGTGCAGCTGAAAAAAAAAATTTATAAGTAGTTTTAAGTTAAATTGTAAAAAAAAAATAAAATGAAAAAGCATTTGTAAAAAATATATAAAATAATATTGAAAGAAATACATTTTATAAAAAATAAAATTGCAAATAAAAATACTACTGACACATGCCATTGTCACATGACATTTAAAAAAAAAAAAGTCGGTATCGGCGAGTACTTTTACTAGGTGGTATCAGTGTAACCTTACTGTTTACCCTGATTGGGAATGTGCTGTGTCTGAGGGACAAGCGGCATTGCCGCAGGGCACGCATTAGTGGCGCATCCTGCTGGACGTCATATGACGTCCAGTCGGGATAATGTAACCATTTTACGCACGTCATTTTGTTATATGGCAGGTGGGAAGTGGTTAAACGGCTGTAATCTGTCTCTTATACTATTTGTGAGTGTACTCAGCACCATCCTGAGGAAGTGGCCAGTGTAGTGGCAAGAAATGCGTTGAGTATGTTTTATGCTATTCTGTGAGTAATACATTTTTGAATCCATGAGGAATTAACTTCTCAGCTTCTCCTTTTACATTTGGGCACCTCTGCTGAAACCACTTTCCCATCTTTTGGGGCACGTAAACCTCTTAATGTGAACACCAGAATCTTGAGACTGCAGAACGTAAGAGCGTCTGAATTTCCCACTGAGCATCGAGAGCGACCTTACTTTGCGCAGTAATATTCTCTGCAGGCTTTCCCTCCTTGTCTGATCCCCCATTAGGGAGCTTAGCAATTTCACAGATTTGAGTACATCATTGCAATTTTTACCTTCTCATCATCATATATTTCATCCAACTACCTGTCGAACTATTAAACCATTGAAAAGTTTTTTCTTTTTTTCTTTGGAGGTACCCCAGTTATGCACAGAGAGTACTGGCTCTTCAGTTTACTTTCCACTAGCTCCTATCTTTGTGGAACATTATACCCAAAGTGTGTGCGTGCTTGCCCGTGTCAACTTATTCAAGGCCTTAAAAGTTCCGCATGGAGTCCGGAAGGTCAGTCATTGACTTTCTTCAAAAAAAGGAGGTTTCCTGGCTTCCGTATGCCCAGATTCATCCCAGACTGCTACAGCACAACATTTTGTCTGAAACAAGAAAACCTCTGCTTGTGGGCAGTTGCCAGGCACTACATAGTGCTGCCTTCAGGGGCTGCTATTGCACATTCTGTCACAGCTGTGTCTTGCATCAATCCCCTGGATGAAACCAGAAGATGAGCAGCTCAGAGGGTGGAGGTGGAGAGGTTACATGCATAGCTACATAGTCTGGTTGAAAAAAGACACACACCCTTCTAGTTTAACCAATAAAGGAGGTTCCTGTCTCAGTCATGAGATTCACTAAACAGTGGTTATTATGGGGTCCTCACACCTTTAGGCATGTGATGGGTTCCTGCGCGAGATCACATGCCTGACGAAGGGGTCCTGCGCGACGCCAAAACGCTGCACCTTAGTGATGTGATTTTATTTATTTATTTTTTAATTAAAACTTTTTTGGACATAATTTGACGATCCTTGGTGTGCTGGCGAATATGTAAGCTTGCTTGATGTTTCCAGGACCCAACTGGTAATTGCAGCAGCACCCACCATTTTTGAGCAATTTCTACCAGGAACGTGTGCGATAGGAATATTGATCAGACTCTCACACCTTCTTTGTCAGTGTCCAGTCACCTAAAAGTACCTGTCTATATCCCAGTCATCTGAATCTTGCCTGTGTACTGTACTCCAAGAAATAGATTTTATAGGTACTGTAACTAAAAATCCCATTTCTGTTTCCAAAATCTGCAGAATCGTGGCAGTTCAAAGGAAGATGATATATTTTATGATCCAGCAGATGAATGGGAGCCAGATCTGTCAAAGTCATCGTTGTCTAATTTCTCAAGGCGCAGGTGAAGTGTGAAGACATTGCAACTAGGGCCGAAACAACTAATTGATCGATTATGAAATTAAGTAACATAATGGGATTTAAAAAAAACTAAAATTAGCCCTTTATAGTACAAAAAAGCAAATCGCTACTGTAAATATTACTTTCACTGTCCCACAGTAAAAAATGAACCCCTTACAGTAGCGATTATTTGCTCTTTTTGTACTTTTATTTTTGTTTTTTTAACCCCATTATGTTACTAAACATCTCAGGCCGGGGTCACACCTCTGTTTTTTTGGTGCTTTTTGCAGAAACATATTACAGTAACATATTACAGTTCATTTACATGTTTTCCTATGGGACACGTTCACATCCATGATTTTTTTTTCAGCTGCTGTGTATTTGGAAAGGGAAGGACTTTTTACCGCAAAACGGTGCGATTTTGTTTTTTTGGTTCAATATACTTCAATGGAGAAGCTGCAGAAAAGCATGTAATGTGTTTTTGTGGCAATTTGTGTTTTGTAATCTGCCCAATAATTTTTTTTTTTTTAAGGCTATTATCCGATTTAATCGAAACATAAATCACCCAACTAATCGATTATGAAAATAATTGTTAGTTGCAGCCCTAATTACAACACACATTTGTGAAACTGTTTAAACACATCTCATACTATGAAATTATAAAAGCATTTGTGTTCATAAAAAATAAACATCATGCGACAACTTAATGGATAATTAAAAAATATATATTGGAGGGTTGCACCGATGGTGTTTTTTTTATTTTTATCGGTCAGTACGAGTACCGATATTTGTGCTCAAGTACTCGCCGATACCAATTACCAATACCTTTTGAATGGGCTCAAATTACACTGCAGTTAATCGCTTGCAATTTGAACAGCAATGTGGTGTGATACTTGTCCAAATCGCATCCGTTTTCCGGCACCGCTCCTGTGTGAACCTAGACTGAAGTCACTATGACGAGACTGGGTTCACACAGGAGCGGTGGGGGAAACCATATTGACGTGCTAAAACCTTTATAGTGCTGCTTTTAAGCAAAAAAGGAGGTGTGTGTGTGTGTGTGTGTGTGTGTGTGTGTGTGTGTGTGTGTGTGTGTGTGTGTGTGTGTGTGTATATATGTATGTGTGTGTGTATATATATATATATATATATATATATATATATATATATATATATATATATATATATATATATATATATATATATATATATATATATATATATAGTTCCGCTGGTACCCAGGAGTGTATATTGTTCCCCTACCTATTCATCAAAAAAAAAAGTGTAGTGTGACAAGACAACTTGTATTTGACATGTCCTTTATTAAAAATGTATTCTATCTTACTTTCTCTCTTTCCTCTCTTTTATAAAAAAGATCATCCTCCACCACTGCGTCCTACCAATCTGTCTGCTAGCTATGGGGCGGATGACGTTTTTTATTTTTAACGGGGAGTGGGGGGGGGGGGGGCCCTACACTGTTACACATTTAGCTGTCGGCAGGGAATCCCAACTGACAGCTGATGACTCACTCGTTGGTTGTTAAGAATGTGGCGGCCGGCTTCCTGGCCCATTCCTTAGCAGCCAGCTATATACAGTGAATGTAAAGCCCAAAAAAAACCCCCCACAAACCGCTGTAAAATCGTGGTAAAAATGCAGTACTTGCGTTTTGGAATGCGGGTCAATTAAAGTAGATTACATGCAAAATGCTGCGGGGGGAAAAAGTCCCTGACCCTTTTCTAAAAACAGAGGCACAAAAATGCATTGATGTGAACGTGGTCTATAGGAACCCATGTTGAGAAAAAAAAAAAAAAAAAAAAAATTGTCCTGCCTTTTCTGCAAAAAGCATAAAAAAAAACTTTCGATCAGAAATCTTGCATTCTAATAACACCCAGCACAGGAAGCTATCGGTTACGTTGTCCCCTGCTGTCTCAGAACTACAGAACTCCTCCCCTTTGTTATGAAGGAAAGTGGAGGTATTTGTAGTGGTGATCTAGGGTGACAATGCTGCTTCTCTTTAGACATTGCATGGTGAGTCGGTATTGTCACCCTAGGACAGGAAGTGTTACTGGCAGAATCTTTGGCTAAAAATAAAGGTAACATTCCAAATGCAACCCTACATCTAAGCACTAGCAAGCTACAATATGTCACATTTTTTGTTTTGCTATTTAGATATACTTTAAATGTTCTCTGTTTCTTCTATTTATTAATGTTGACTGTAGAATTTAAAGTCCAAGTAAGTTAAAGATCCAATTACCACCAAACTTCTGTAAATGTTATTTAAAGGGTGCATATTTTTTTTTTTTTTTTATTAAGGAGCAAAAGTCTCATGAAGAGCAAAAGAATTTCAGGATGTCTGTATGAAATACGTGTTCACCCTATTCAAAGTTTACAGTCTGGATATTCATCAGGTAATCTATACTATATGGTGGTGTAAACACCGGTGTAAACTGGCATTAGTTAAGGTGCTGCCATGTTCTTGTATGATAATTAGATTATTTAGGAGGGGAAAATTAGGCTCATTTTAAATCAATAGGTCTTACTTCATTTTTCACCAATTCATGTTCTAGTCCTGGTGGATAGAGTGGAAACCTGTAAAGTGTTTCTCGTTCAATATTTTTATTAAGAAAGGTGAATGGTGGCACAAAACTAGTAAGAGAAGTAAAGATTTTCATCAGATTTATTTTTTTATTTTTTTGATCTTTGACTTCATTGTGGATATATTTCTTCACTTAAAGAGAAGTGGGGGAATCTTAAAAAAAAAAAAAAAAACATTTATACCCACCTAGATGGCTCTACACTGCAAACTAAGCGATCCAAGACTGCTGATTGCTCAGTTCTTGGTCTTTCACTAACAGAGAGTCAGTGACTGTCAGTCATTGCTCTGTACTCTGCCCCTCCAGCATTCACTGGAGCACCAGGCTGTGGAGGGGTGAGAGTGGCTGGCTCAGGCTCTCAGCAGTGCCCTGAGAAGCTGAGACAGCTGCTGGCCATGTGTCTGGTCAGATTCTGACCTTATTGTTGGGATCCCTGCAGAGCCTGGACTGACTCTGTGATGTCACACAACATTAGGCTTCAGCCCACTGTTGGCTAAATTTGGGTCACAGGAGTGCAGAACTAAGTGCACCCCTGTGACCCACAGGAGAAGTATGTCCAAAAGCATGTTGATTTCTCCTTTCTAATGTCCCATGACACTCGTACAAGAAATAGAGGGTGCAGTTGTCACTGAGACAGGAAGGTGCTGACAGTAATGAAAACATCAAAAGTTCTAACCCTTTTACACAGTACTTGCATCTCCCCAACAGGGACACTGAAAGCAAAAGAAATACAAGAGGTTCTAACCCTTCTCTGCTCTATCCCCAACTAAATATTTTTTGATGGAGTTTAAACTTAACCACTTGCCAACCGCGCACTGCAACTTTACTGCTACAGCGTGGGCAAGCTGTGCAGAATCACGTGTGTGTGTGCATATATATAAGTGATTATACTTTTCCGGGTAGGGCGTACGTGCCCATCCTCCTTGCTGCACTGTCATTGGCTCCCTTGAATACCAATCACCGGGTCCTGGCCAGCGATTCATGGTGTGGCACGAGTGACGGAGAGATCGTTTGTAAAAGACACAGATTTTTCTACTGTCAGTGGGGTTTTGCTGTGCTTTTGTCTCCCTAAAATTCAGAGAATAAAAACCGGCACATTACCTAGTAAAGCAGCACACCGTACACACTAATAACCCACTCTAAGCATACAGTTAACGCTTTGATCGCCCTAGATGTTAACCCCTTCCTGCCAAGTCATTAGTACAGTGATAGTGCATCTTATTAGCACTGATCGTTGTATTGGTGTCGGTGGCAGTTCCCACCCAGTGTCTGTTATTTATTGTCAGATTTTAAAATATGTGAAACAATCGGCACCACCCTAATTATTAATCTAGTGCAGAAATATATATATATATATATATATATATATATATATATATATATATATATATATATATATATATATATATATATATATATATATATATATATATATATATATATATATATATATATATATATTGATAGTAACAATGGGTGATCTATAGAATGCGCCCTAAAAAGTCGCCCACCGTTGCGCCTATGGAGGAGTGGATGATGCCTAGCTGCTGTTTAGAAGATAATAAGTGAACAAAAAGAATGTAAGATGATGAAACTCTCTAAGGAGTGTCAACAAATTAAAACAGCGCTATCAAATAACTGTGCATATTTGACTATATAAAATACATTACTACAACCCATATGTAATGATATACAGTGATAATAAACAAAATATATCCAGTTTAAGAAATAAACACTAAACTGTGACTGTAATAATAAACACCCGTGATTGACTTAAACGTGAAGTGAACGCACTGAAAGTGCAAGAGACAGTCTTTAAAAATAATTTAGAACGTGGCCAAACAAAGCAAAGTTCATGTGTATAAGGATCCTGCGATCTTCAAATTTTTTCAAAAACTTCCACCACACCCGACAGTGCTCAGTGATTCCTCCCCCATCAAATGGACACTCACCGGATAGGTATGCCTCACACTCTCGTGTTTTGGCACAAAAAACCTTATCAGATGTAGTTGTTCCCGTCAATAAAGATGTAATCCAAATATGACATCCAATCAGTTCCACATATATGTCAGAGAGAGACAAAAGAAGTGCAAATAGTGTGATACCATCAAAGGTTTAATAGCACACCAAAATAAAACTTCAAACAGTGCACTCACAAACAAAATCTTGTAAAACAGCAGAATATCACATCAAGAAACTCCTTCAAACGTCAAAATGGTGAGAAGCGGTCACGGCGGACCCCCGATCAGCGAGAAAAAGTGAAACCAATTCTCCTACTCACGGTGCCATGGACTTCTGTCAGATGCAGCTGCACATCCACTTAAATAAAAAACTTCAAACGCACTCTGCATCCAAAAACGCAGCACTCGCTAGTAAAATTAGACTGTATGGCAATACCCCGACAGGTTTCGTTATAAAAACTTATTCATGGGACTAACCACACAGTCATAAATGGTTACCTTTATATCTGATGTAGTCAGATCAATCAGCCTATCAGTCCTGGGCGTTTTCCCACTTCCTCCAAAACTGTGGGCGGAAGTAAACGATAATCCCAAACTACTGTGGGCTGACAGCATCATCCACCACCACTGGCTGGTGTATGAATCAATCAGCCAGTGCGATAGGCGTGGCGCCAGTCCCCAGATTCCAATAGGTGAGAGAGTATGTTAATCACATCCCCCAACAGCAGCAGTCTGAGCCAATCACGTGCTGCACAGCGCATCCCGCTCCGCCTACAACGATGGGCGGGCCTAGAGCGCTTATGCAGCCAAAGCTAGGAGGAAGTCAGCGCCTCCTCCATTGGCTGGCTGTCTTACCCAGCAGCCACAGCGGTAAGCCGACCTGATAGGTCGAGCAGACGCTGCTCATGATAGGCTCGCCGCGGGGAATGGCTTCTAACAGCACAACAGGGGCAAATCAGCTGTTGTATAGGCAGACGTGGGCGGCGGAAATGAGAGGAAAAAAAAAAAAAAAAAAGCCGATTTCCGGGTGTCCCCGTGACCACGAATCACATCTACAGCACAATCATTACACTGTGTTTATATTGAATAGCCATACAACAGTTCCTAATTAAGTCATCAGCTGATATATATCAATCATGCGCTGGAGTATATCAACAAATACATATAAAAACATTTGTCACTGGATGAAGGCAATAGTCAGTTAAAATAAATTAATAACATTTTGCATTAGTACATATTAGTATCAAACGCTAATTGCAAGTACATATAAATGATTAAATATATATAATTAAAATATATCTAAAATATGTAAAAAATGCATTAAAAATGAAACTCGATAAAATCAATCTAAAACTGGAACTAAATACAAGTGGTGAATTAGTGATCGCTGAGCTGATCGCAAATGGTCACCGATAACACCACCACTGGAGAAGGGATTAATTAATAGCAAATTATCAGATAAATGAATAAAAGAGTACATATACTGAAAAGATGCCAGAAAGGGTAATACTAAACCCACGGAGGGAAAGGTGTGGGTATGATAAATGTCTAAGAATTATTGATGAAGCAATTCAAGTCTACCTCTATATTCAACCCCCGCGGAAAAAGACATTTTAGCAAGAATATCCAGTGAGTTTCGCGCTGTGAAAGGTCACGGACTCTGTGTGACCCCCTCCAAGATGGGTAAACCACATCTATGCCACAAAATTGAGCAAGCGTGGTGTCCTGGTTATGTACTTTTTTAAAATGCATGGAAACGCTATGTTCCTCGAAGCCTTTTTTAATATTTGCTAGGTGTTCTGATATGCGGATTCTTAGAAGTCTTTTAGTCCTCCCAACATATAATAACCCGCATGGGCACCATAGCAAATATACAACATATGACGAGTTGCATGTACTGAATTCTTTAATGTCAAACATTGTGCCATCGGAGCTGGTAACTTTGTTAATTCCTTTGTTGTGTTCTTTCACCGTGCGGCAGCAAATACACCTTCTGCAAGGAAAGAATCCTTTCAGATCTATTTTCAATTGGCGATCAGGTGGATCCAATATTTTGCGGACCACTCTATCGCCAAAATTGGGCGCACGTCTATATATAAAACGTGGCTGCTGAGGAATCACTCCACCCAGATGTCTATCTCTGCTGAGGATGTGCCAGTGTTTCTTATATATGGTTTCAATTTCCTTATATTGGATGTGGAAGCCCGTCAGGAAGCTCCACTGGTGTTCATTTGTGGATGGTTCTTCTATTTTCTTCTTAAAACAGTCTTCTCTCGGCTTCTCTGCGATCTCTTGAATCATTGAAACCAGGTTGATCTCATCATATCCCTTTTGGGCAAATCTCTTCTTCAGTACATTCGCCTGCTCAAAATAATCTGAGTCATCAGTGCAGTTTCGGCGCACTCGGAGAAATTGCCCTTTAGGGATATTCTTTATCCAAGCAGGGTGGTGTCCACTTCTGATCGATAGATAACTGTTTCGATCAGTGCTTTTAAAGTACACCTTTGTTTTCAACCTGTCATTACATCTTTCTATAGTTACATCCAAGAAGTTAACTGAACACGCACTGATCACATATTCCAGTTTAATGTTGTTCACATTGTTGTTCAATACTTCAAGGAAAACTTTGAGATCTGTTTCCGATCCCTGCCAGATCAAAAAGATGTCGTCAATGTATCTCCGATAGAAGATAAGTTGAGATCTTTGATCTCTGAAGACACTTTTGTCCTCCCACTCCGCCATAAACAGGTTGGCGAGGCTAGGGGCATATTTAGCTCCCATAGCCACGCCAACCTGTTGTGAAAAAAATAAACCATCGAACCAAAAATAATTATGCGACATACAGAAATCGAGGGCTTGACCCAAAAATCTTTTTTGTGTAAACGGGATCTCCTCCCTCTTACTCAATGCCCAATTGAGTGCCAGAGCAGCGTCCTCATGCTGTATTATAGTATATAGTGAGGCGACATCCGCCGTCACAAGGAAGGTTTCAGTACCTGGATTTATTCTTATATCCTCCAGGGATATGAGCAGATCAGCTGTATCCTTTAAGTATGCTTTGGTTTCTCGCACACTTGGCTGGAGGAATTTGTCCAAGTATTCACCTAACCTTGCCGTGACGGACCCAATGCCGTTCACTATTGGACGGGCTGGTGGCATGGTTGCATGTTTGTGTATCTTCGGTAAGGTGTAGATAACCGGAACTCTACACACAGAAGGAGCCAAATATGCTTTCTCTTTAATATTCAGGGCATTGATCTGGAAACCCCATTGTATTAAGGAATCCAGTTGTGTTTTGTATGCTTCTGTAGGGTCAGAATTCAACCTCTTATAGGTGGTTCGATCTTCCAACAGTGTGGACAATTGCTGATGATAATAGTCTTTGTCCATCACTACTACTCCGCCCCCCTTATCAGCAGGGCGGATAATGATGTTCTTTTTGTCTTCCAGTAGCTTGATACCTTCCCTGATATACTCAGGATTGATATCTTTTTTCTGTGGCAGATCTTCTATATCTTTTAGCACAAGCTGTTTAAAGACTTCAATGTAGTGATTGTTGGAATTTTGGGGGTTGAAGAGCGATTTATTCTTCAACCCACTGTCTATGTTCCTATTGGCTGTAGTGCTCCTCATTGATGCTTCGACTGGGTGGCTCAGAAAATATTTTTTCAAATTTAATGTTCTGATAAATTTGTGGGTATCAATATAGATGTTAAACTTATTCATGGCCTTTCTAGGGGCACATTTTAGGCCTGTATCTAATACGTTGAGTTCTTTTGCACTCAAAGTAACCCGACTTAAATTGTAGATACCAGCTCCTATGTTCTCCTTGCTCTTTTTTTCGGATTGCTTGCGTCTTCCAGCCCTGCACCCCCTTCTTCTCTTTGCAGGTATTCCCCAGCTCTGTTCATCAGATAAGGTGGACCAGTCTTCTCCCCCCCTCTGTTCATTGGTTGTAAATTCCTCTTCGGAGTCCCCCCTCTTCCCCCCCTCCCTCTCTGTCCTAAAAAAGAAGCAGACTGGGGTTGGTGATGATATTGATCAGATGGAGGGTATTGATACCATTGATGGTAATCCTGCTGGGGATAGTAGTGGGATTGATCTGGAACACCATAATGCTGTTGTGGCTGAGGGGACTGGTAATAGCCACTATACTGACCATTCTCCCTATTATGGCGTGGTGGTCCGGGTGATTCATAATATGATTCGGGATGCCCACCCTTAGCACCTTGCGGTAAGTTATTACGTGGGTGGTTTCCTCCCGTATGGTCAGCTTTTTTCAAAGGACCCTTAGGTTTTCCTGAATCCTTCTTTAGAGCAGCAACACTCGTTTTAGACTGCTGTTGTTCTGTTGTGTCATTCACTGGATCTCCTTCAGAGCCTGTATTACTCTGCCATGCGTAGATTTTGCTGTTTTTAAAATCCTCAGAATCTCGGTTGTACTTTTTTACTTTCCTTTTCTGAGTGTCCCTATCTACCTTCTCCAGTTTCTTTTTCATACTATTGTTGAACTCTTTGATCATTTCTGATTCCTTGATTGGCTCTAATTGTTTTTGTATGATTTTAATTTTTTCATTAATTTAGACTTAGTTTAATTTGTTTCCTCTTCAGAACCAGAACCTGTAGTTCTTTCCCGACTTTATTAAAAAAATTAAGCCATTCATCCATATACTTTACATCAGTAAGACCGTCTTGAGGGGTGACTTCCCACCTCAGACTCCTAAAAATTAGACCCTCTTTGTTGTAGTGTTCGAATGTGAAGACATCCCACCAGGCCTTTACCTGTTTCTCTAACAGGTTATCTAATGCCTTCAGGATGCTGGGATAATCTTCCTCACAGTCTGTCATTTCTTGACTGGAGGAAAAAATAGAGTCAGCACTTATTTGTCTGTTGGACAAAAAGTCGATAGCGTCCATGGCTGCACACGGTTAAAAAATAAAGATGATAGTAACAATGGGTGATCTATATATATTACACACGCAGCTGCTGTACACTCTCTAATGCTGGCCATACATGGTCAAATTTCAAAAGAACTTTCTTTTGAAAATCAGAAAATGTTTGCGTTTTGTGATCCGATGGTGCCACCATTGATTTCGAAATTCGACCGACTAAACCTTAATGTTCCTACAGAAAATAATTTTCCTGTCTGGGAACCTTCTTTTCTTTCCGGGAATTTTTCTTTTATTGCGCATTTCTTTTTTGATTACTTTTCTCGCCCGATTCTCCCATCATTGATTAGAAAATCGTTAGTTTTTTTTTTTCAAAAAATATCCAACATGTTGGATTATTAAAATTCGATGGCCGCCCTAAAATTGGCTGTTGCTGCAGCCCACTAATGGTGCGAAATACGAACGAAAATTCTTGGGTAAGATTTTCTAAAGAAAGTTCTTTTGAAAGTCGACCCATGTATGGCCAGCATAAGAGGATTCTCTACACTTTTTTAAAATTGTATCTAGTTATCTATCTATGAACACACACACACACACACACACACACACACACACACACACACACACACACACACACACACACACACACACACATATACATATAGTGCAGCGCTACTACAGTGGTAACTCAATACTACACTTTGTATTGAACTATCACGTATAATTTGCACAATGTACACATTTTATATATGAAAACAGTCATTTATCAACACATCTCTTGATTGCTGTACGAACATCACCGTGCTTTACAAAAAGCTTATTTTACTTGTGCACACCACCACCAGCTACTTTTATCTGCTCACCTTAAAGCGGATCTCCACTCTAAAGTGGAGTCCCGCTGATCGGAACCCTCCCCCCCCCTCCGGTGTCACATTTGACACCTTTCAGGGGGGAGGGGGGTGCAGATACCTGTCTACAGACAGGTATCTGCACCCACTTCCGGCCCTACGATACGGGCAAAGGACGGGTTTTTCCTCCGCTTCCCGTCGCCCCCCCCCGTTGTATGCTGGGAACACTCGGCTCCCAGCACACAGCGGGAGCCAATCGGCGGGCGCAGCGCGACTCGCGCATGCGCCGTAGGGAACCGGGCAGTGAAGCCGGAGCGCTTCACTTCCTGGTTCCCTCACCGTGGATGGAGGGGGGAGCAGCAGGGTGACGAGCGATCGGCTCGTCATCTGCTGCGATCACCGCTGGACTCCAGGACAGGTAAGTGTCCTTATATTAAAAGTCAGCAGCTGCAGTATTTGTAGCTGCTTGCTTTTAATATAGTTTTTTAGTGGCACATCCGCTTTAAGGATGAGTCGGGCAGACTCTCGCTCCCCGAGTGTCTTTCCTTTCTATTAGGGATCAGCTGTTCACTTTCCACCCTTTCGCAATCTCCACTCCTCCCAATCTATATCTCATATATATCTCATAGATAGGGAGTTGATCTCCAGGATTACATAGCCTCGCTCCTTGGATATTCCTCCACTTCAGGGAATGTGTATGGTCATGTAATCAAAAACACAGCCGACATGGTGCTCTCTGCTTTTATAAAAGTTATTTAAAAACCTGCTGAAAGAGGACACTTACTCGATAAAAACAAACGCTTGCTTCTTGTATATAATGAGAGCGTCCAATCGCTCACAACCGTGACTGAGTGACGTCACAGGCTCGGATCCTCCCCTTCTTAAGGTGAGCAGATAAAGTAGCTGGTGGTGGTGTGCACAAGTAGAATAAGCTTTTTGTAAAGCATGGTGATGTTACATTAACACTGAAGTACAGCTATCAAGATATGTGTTGATAAATTGGTATTTTTTCATATATACATTTGTACATTATATACATTGTATTGAACTATCACGTATAATATATTGTTATTGTCAGATTGCCCGTCTCACTATCACAGTCCCCCTATAAGTCGCGGATCGCCGCCATTACTAGTATAAAATAAAAAAATCCAGTATCTACCATTGTTTGTAGATGCTGTAATTTTTCACGAAAACCAATTAATATACAATTTATTGGGATTTTTTTTTTGTACCAAAGACGTGTAGCAGAATTTTATTTTTCCCTATATTTATACATATTATTTATTTAAAATAATACATTTATTTTTTATTTTTTATGAGATATGTTTTATAGCAAAACAAAATTTTTACTTGGCACAAAAATAAGCCCAGTGGTGATCAAATACCAACAAAAGAAAGCTCCATCTCAGTGAATTTTTTTTAATGAATTTTATTTGTGTACAGTGTTGTCTGTTAAAGTATGTTAAATGGCCTGGTCATGAATAGAAGCAAATCTTCCGGAGGGCAAGTGGTTTAAAGTGGAACTTCTCCCATCTCTATCACTTTTGGGTACTTCTTCCTTTTTTTTTCTATTATTATTATCTTGAATTGAGCGGGAACTTCTGGTTCAGTGGGAAGCCAGCTGTAGCGTAGTCACAGCTGGCTTCCCTTAGTAAACATGCGGGGGACCAAAGGACCGTTTAAAGAACCAGCCCGGGTGAGGCGCTGGATCCTTGGACAAGTGTCCTTTTATCAAAAGTCAGCAGCTTTTTTAAATTCTCTTTTTAAGCCTTTTAAAGAAACCATTAAAACTGAACTCCTAGTGATGCCACATTTAAGGTATTACTATTTTGCTTCTCAACTGATTTTATTTTTTATTTTTTTCCCCCCAGACTCCTAATGTGACACCTGCAGCGGAAGCCGCAGTGGTCACGTAATATAGGGGAGGAGTCCCAGGTAGAGATGTAGGAGATGTTAAGTCTCTCCCAGGGAAACATTTTCATATATGCTCCCATTTCCTAGATGATGCATCATTGTCAGGGTCCCCTATTAGTCCTCTGGTTCAACCGTTCCCTAAAGGTTTTCTTTTTTAATTGGAGGTGGGCTTCCTAATGGGCTCGCTATAGAATATGTACATCAGCGGTTTCAGGCAGGGAAGATATTCACTTTTGAGCAGTTCTGTAGGAATTTTCGAGTACCTAGGACGTGGCATTTTAAATCCGCACGGCTACATCACGCAGCATTAACACGGTTTGGGAGTGGGGTTGTCCAGTTCACAAATACCAAATTGGAAGCTGTTTTACTTGACCCGGACCCTGCTAAGCAAATTTCCAGATACTATGCGGTTTTGGGCACAGGGGACTGGAGATTAATAGAACGAGCTAGGGCCTGTTGGGTCGTTATTGCACCAGGGTTATCTAATGTACTGTGGAAGGAGGTGTTGGGTACATACCTTACCACTTTTCTTGCTTCTACGGATCGGATGATCCAATTATGATTTTTAAATCGTGTATAATATACCCCTGTACATTTGTTTTGCATGTATAAGGGATTCTGCATCATGTCATAAATGTCAGCTGAGAAGGGGGTACTTTCCTTCACATGTTATGGTAATGCTCCCAGGTAAGGCCCCTGTGGTTTATGGTAATGCAGCTACAAAACTTACAAAACTATTACTTGGACCAGGGCTCGACAAATCCCGGTTGCCAGTTTTTTTTTGTTTTTTTTTTGTGAGCTGGCGCCATCTGGTGGTGAGCCGTTGGTATTAAAAGTTATTACCACCAGATGTGAGCTGGCGCCATCTGGTGGTGGCCGTTGGTATTACAAGTTAAGCATTACAAGTTAAACAGCAATTCTAATGTCATTTTTTACTATTTTTCACTGCCATCTTCTTCCCTCTAATTAGAACCCCCAAACATTATATATATTTTTTATCCTAACACCCTAGAGAATAAAATGGCGATCGTTGCAATACTTTCTGTCAGGCCGTATTTGCGCAGCGGTCTTACAAGCGCACTTTTTTGGGAAAAAAATTACACTTTTTTAAATTAAAAAATAAGACAACAGTAAAGTTATCCCCATTTTTTTTAATATTATGAAAAATAATGTTACGCCGAGTAAATTCATACCCAACATGTCACGCTTCAAAATTGCGTCCGCTCGTGGAATGCCGACAAACTTTTACCCTTTAAAATCTTCATAGGCGACGTTTAAAAAAAATCTACAGGTTGCATGTTTTGAGTAACAGAGGAGGTCTGAGGCTAGAATTATTGCTCTCGCTCTACCAATCGCGGCGATACCTCACATATGTGGTTTGAACACCGTTTACATATGCGGGGGCTGCTCACGTATGTGTTCGCTTCTGCGCTCAAGCTCGTCGGGACGGGGTGCGTTTTTCTGGCTCCTAACTTTTTTAGCTGGCTCCTAGATTCCAAGCAAATTTGTCAAACCCTGACTTAGACTAATATATATATATATATATATATATATATATATATATATATATATATATATATATATATATATATATATATATATATATATATATATATATATATATATATATATATATATATATATATTGTATTTAATTGGCGTATAACACTCACTTTTTTTACCCTGAAAATAGATGGTAAACTGTGCCTGTGTGTTATACGCAGGGTGCTGTGGAAAGTTATTTCCTGAAAATTCCCTCTTAAAAGGGTGCGTGTTATACGGCGATAAATACGATGTGTGTATGTGTGTGTGTGTGTATATGTGTGTATATTTATATATATATATATATATATATATATATATATATACATGCATACACACACCTACCTAAAACTTGACTTTGGGCATGTGGTTAAAAATAGTTGATGAGGATATTCCTCCCTACCGGATGACATATGAGGCCAGGGGGATCTACCAAAAAATTCAGGAAGGTTTGGGATAGAGGGGAGGTGGATATTTTGAGAGGGGACTTATTTTTGTGATCTGTTTACTGAGATTATCGCTTTGTGGTTAATATTTTTTATTTTTATCTGCAATTATCTTTTTAAAGTTTAAGTGGAACTTCAGTAATTGTTTTCATCTTTCCATCTATTAAATCTTCTGCCCTTGTTTTAACTTTGGATAGTAAAGTTATATATTTTTTCTGCCAGTAAATTCCTTATACAGCCCACTACCTGTTTCTTGTCTGGTCATAAGCCTAGGCGTATGACATCATGCACAGCTCACTCTCGTGAGAGCTTGCCAGGAGGGAGTGGAGATGAGCCATAAGAGGGCCAATGAGAACTGCAGAGTTGGAGGTGTGCCTCTGTGTAAATCTAGGAAAATAAAAGGCAGCAGCTTCAGCTGCCCACAGTTAAAATTATTGCAGCCAGACTTAGTGGAGGGAGATTTCTGCAGCATATTTGACAAGTACAGAATCGTAGTGTATATATAAAATATGCAAAGTGGTTGGAGGGAAGCTTCAGAATAGCAAAGATGTTTTTATTACAAATTATGTGAGCAGACTGCAGTTCCTCTTTAAGGCTGGTAACGGCCTTGTTTGGGGGGTTGGGATTTAAAGTGTAAAATGCTATTTACCAGGCTCTGCGGTGCACTTGATCCGCAGTAGGGATTGGAGTACAATTGGTGCCTGGATACTTTGTACAAGCTGGGTTTTGGTAAATGGACACTGTAGTCCAGATATCAATGTATTCGTATGGCTCTTATGTACTATTGTGCTACTGTATGTAACTTTTTAATTGTCTGGTAAATTAAGAAAACCATAAAAAACAAACAAAACTCCAGCCTTCTTTTCAGTCTTGCCTTCACAATTGTACAAGCTCCTCTCCTGTACTGAAATGGCTTGCTCCGATTTCACTGCACAATGTAAACCTCTCGCAGTGAATAAGAAGTTGTAGCAAGTCTGATACAACCTGCCTCGTTTCCTGACTAGAAGTGAATGTAAACCCAATTCATGATATTTGACCTGGGCACATCTATCTGTAGTGTTAACTTCTCTCTTTCCAAAGCCCTAAGTCCTGTGTCTTTGTGTTGTTTTGGTCCTCTGTTATCAGCATGATAACTGTTGACAAGTTCTCCTACAACCGAGATAAAACCAGTCTGAAACTTGTGTCGGAGTGGGTGCTATAAATAGATTAGCAGAGAGCTTGTCTTGTCACAACACAGCTTTGCACATTCCATCCTTTCTCTTCCTCTGCCTATGTGGTGGGGGGGGGGAGGGGATGCCTCTCCTCCAATCAGCTGTCAGTGTTTGCCAAGAATCCAATCCTACTGCTGAATGAGTGAGTAAAAATTCTAACCCGATGTTAGACTTCTAAAGAATATAGCATGCTGAAGACCGCAGATATACAAGTAAAACTTATGTAGGAGGATTTATTTCATCCCTGTGAATCATCTGAGGCTGTTTACTTCACTGCGTATAGGAGAGGGTTTACATCCACTTAAAGGCATTTTGATATTTGCATAACTCCTCCCAATAGCCCACTCCTTGCATCACAGCTGAAGATTCTTGGGAGGAGTATGAGGCAGGGGGTCTCTGATGTTTTCAGGAAGCCATTTACAGCCCCTTGTTGGCCGTTCCTACCAGCCATAATCTATCTGCATTTCATAGAGAAGCACAGCGACCCAGTGACATCACTGGGTTTGAAAACAAGTGTGTAATGCAAGTGGGTTAATTTTTACAAATAATTTTGCATGCTGTGGTGGGGAAGATCAAGGCAAAAATAAGCAGATTAAACAAAGTTTAAATATTGCAGAAAATTGCATTTCTAAAATAATTTTCAGAAAGTATATGTGCATGTTGTGCTTAATGTTCCCTCATAACTCCTATGTCTCCATTATATACCACTGAGCATTCACTGCATCTGTCTTTTATATTCTGCCAATAGGTTTGATGACCAAGTCTAGTAGTTTTCTGAGCAAGTCCAGCAGTGTATGCTCTAATGGGAATGATTCACATCTACCTGAAATCTGTAAGGATCTGATAGGACGTGCATTGGATTATCTGGGACAAAGTCAATCAGATGAAAGCAGCATTGCTGACAGTCTGGTCTCCTGTATCGGAACGGTTTGTAAGGGAGTTCACGTTGTCTCCCAGACATATGAGCAACAGGATGAAGACAGCACAGATGGCAGTGAGTATTCATATTGCATGGGAAACTGTAGTCTTGTCAGCATTTGTTACATATACTTGTAAACTAGAGCAGTTTTTTTTTTTATGGGGTTACTGTCACCAATATAGCTACTAATGTGAACAATTAAACAGCAATTCGAGATTTTCCTAGCTTGTGACGGAAAATATTAATTATATGAAGACAGGAGGCGAGTATCTTATGCATTATCTTTCTTTATTAATGCCCATAGCAGAAATACAACTTTTTCAGTAATTTCAAATAGAAAAATGTTTAACTGAAAGAAAAAGAAAAACTACAACACCCAGCAGCCCTCAGGCTGGGTCTGCCAATCATGAGGCAGGACAGCCGGCATATAAGCGGCTGCCTCCTTAGACCCTTCCTCTTTCTTGAGGCGAATCGGCAGGGAACCTGAAATAGAAAAAACAGTTCGAAACACTGGGAGCCCGGCAAAACTGGAACTTCTGTACAGGATTCCCTCGACTGCATCCATGCTCCGGATCCGGAACGCAGTAGGAACCTCCACTTTCGGTCTGTGGTGAACTAAAACCCTTGGATCGAAACGGGAGTGATATTGAAAAACGAAGTCCCGGGACCTATCAGCCTCCGACTTGTAGGATGCGTGATGCAATGACCTAGAACGAGAGAGACAACATCGCGATAGGGTTGGGTTGGGAGGGAAGATACTCGCCTCCTGTCTTCATATAATTAATATTTTCCGTCACAAGCTAGGAAAATCTCGAATTATATATCAGACAGGAGGCTCATATCTTATGCAAGTTCAAAGCTACAACAATGTATATTAATGATAACAGTCAAAATAAACTACAAAAACTGACATAGATATGTGTTCCTCCGGTCTAAAGCAGAATTGGTGGAAGGTGGTCGGGACGACCAGTCCGCCGCTAGCAGTAGGTCCTAGAGGGGGCCTACCGAAGTGACGACCTTAATAGCCACCCCCCTCAGGAGTAGAGGGCACCAACCAGGGTTACGTCAAACCCTGTCATTCCCATGACCGATCGTACCCCTCTGGTTAGCGTAGCCGAGGAAACCGGAAAAAGAGGTTTAACGTAGGAAACGAGGAGTAGGGAGAATTGCGAAGATCGCAGCGGGTCGTCAAGGACTCAAGTCTGTAGACAGTGGATCACGCACAGGTGTGGATGCGCGGAGAAGAGCGGGTAGAAAAACCGATTAAAGTCCCGTCTTTGTCCTAAGAAACGCCGGAAAACCTGAGTCTGAGGCGAGAACCGACGCCTGGAATGTCCAACGTCCGGACGCCTGACACACGTTAGGCGGAATCAGATACGAGGGGACAGTAAGCTGGAAAGGCAATAACCTCAAAGACAGAGTGCCATTGTCCCCCCCAGTCCGAGGGAATGGTCAGGGCCTTGGTCACATCCAAAGAGTGCTGATACTTTGGACGAGATGGGCGTTTCAAACTCAACGCCTACCAAGTCGGACAGTCTACAAGGGAGCGGTAGGTTGAGATCGCAGAGCGATAGACGTTAAGGGAGCTATAGGCCTCCCGGATCAAAAGTCTGCCCGACAGTTGGCCACTACAGACCCAGGCGCCTGAACGGGATCAACCTGTCGTTGATCACACCAAGTAACCCAGAGTCCCCCGGCTGATCGAGATGCCAATCTAGTCCCGGGTCCAGGCCGAGGCAAGGGAATCCCTAGTCGTTCTTGAAAAGTCGCTGTCCGCGACCGGCACCCCGAAACCAACCCTGCGAAGAGAGGTAGGATGTGTTTCGTGAGTAGAGGGTGCAAATCCCCCTTCGGACCGGCAAGGAGATGAGGGGAGAGATGAGGAAGTGAGGAAGCAACCTGGGAAGATCCACAGTCATCCCCAGAAGGAGGGGAAAACCATGGTAGTGTCAGCCGACGCGGAGTCAACCGCACGACTGATGCTCTCAGGTTTGCTATGAGAAGGATGACCCGGAGGGTCATCGGGAACGGGGAAAAAACGCGTAATGTGTCCCCTGTGACCAGGTTGGCCGAGGGCGTCCACAGTGTGCGCCTCCGGATCCGGCCCCCGGTTGTAAAAGCGCGGGAGCTGATGGATGAGATGAGAGGCAAACGGGTCCCTAGAGAGGGATCGCTTAAGTGAGCGAGGGCCAGGAAACACTGGTCGTTGCAGTCGTCAATCACTGGAATCGGTCAGGTAACGAGAATTCCAATCTGCCACCATATTGGAATAGTCTGGGCTATATTCCGCAACCGGAACGATGCTGCGGTCCAGGCAGAAGGACCCGAAGTCTTTTAGTAGATCTGCTAGGACTGGGGCCCCCCCAAGTGATCGACGTACTGGACTGCGGTTACGTTGTCTATATGCAAGAACACACAGCAGGTTGATGTGTGTGGCAGTAGACTCCTGGTGGCAAGAAAGCCGCCAGGATTCTAGTGATGATGTGCAGCAGAGAATCCTCTGCGGACCACGTGCCTCCTGTAGACGCGGGGCTGCACCGAGTACCCCAGCCGAGGCGGCTGGCATCCGACCCTATGACGAAATCCGGTGTAGAATTGGAGATGGTCTCACCGTTCGACGGCATGACGTAGTCACCACCGTAGTTCCACTCTGGCTTCTGCGTCCAAAGCGACTTCGTCTGCATAGCGAAGCCCCTAGCGAAGGTGTAGAGCGTCGAGTCTCTGGAGGACTCGATAGTGAAGAGGGGGTGGAAAATGGCCTGGATTGGCGCCGATAACAGGCCGACTAAGCAGGCCAGGCCGTGTAAGGACACCCGATGCTTGCCCAGCACGCTACTGATCTCTTTGCAGATGGCGGCTAATTGGGCAGCCGAAGGATCGCTCGGTTGGTGTCCACCAAGAACCCCAAAAAAAACCCTATCTCCCGAGATGTGTGGAGAATAGAATCCTCGTGATTTATGAGGAGTCCCAGATCCTGAAGCGATCCGACCGTCCAGGACGCGTTTGTTCGTCAGGCGAGGAGAACGAGCCATTAAGAGTAGGTCGTACAAGTAGATGATCCACCTCACCCCTGTTCCGCAGGGTTGCGTAGTTTGGTGAGATTTCACAAGTTAACACTGGGCGATAACCGCCCCACTTTTCCCTGACCAGGAAAATGTTGTTGAGGAAGCCCGGAGAGAGCGGGTCCACCTCTACTAACGCTTGTTAGGTCCAAGGTCCTGCAACTCGTTGTCTATTAGGACGGTGTACAGGTTTGAAAACCCGAATGGGATGGGGTACCAGGTCCATGTCTGTTGACCCCGAATAACATGTCTTCGGCGGCCGAACCGGGTCCTGATTTGGCTAGGTGGAACAGCTGGGGTCAAGCTTCCTTAGGATTGAGTGGCGGCGTTCTGTCGAACACGTAGTGTACGCGTATCCCAGGAGGCAAAACTGCCCGTTGAGCCCAGCCCCTAAGTTGGGCTAGGTCAATCGGCTATACAGAGGCGGTAGCTTGCTCACTAAGGCGTAGGGTTTGGTGATAGTTCCAAACGATCTAAGACCCTGTCCTGTGTGGTCCTAAAAGGCCCACTCTATTCTCTTCTAGGAATACTTCCCGTGCTTGGTGAGATACCCCAAGAGTATGGGTCCACCTCGGGAGTGTGCACAACCTTATTTGGCAATGGAAGGGCGGGCAATCCGTCCTCAACTTGTTTCGGTTAGCCTACCGACCGATCTCCGGGTCCAGTATTCGATATTGAGCCACCTCCAGTAGGGGTGCCCAGTCACCGGAGTGTGGGCGGATAATCGCCCCCTGATCGAAAAAAAAAAAAAATGTCTCTCTACGAGAGTCCAATAATTGTTCACCCTGGGACACAGGGTTGGCGTCGTCATGAAGCGCCATATGCCCACTGCTCTCATAATCATCCTCATCATCTTCATCCTCAGACTCAAGGTGTTAGCTGTCTCGGACTCACGATGAGTCTGGCTTAGTCCGTCTAGCGGATCGCTGCCTCTGCATGTGCATCTCCCCGAGGCTCGGGGGTCGATTGGAGTCTGGGAGGGCAGTGGGTCGGCAGTCCTGGGAGGGTACTGCCTGGGACATGTTATTTACTTCCCCTGCCGGGGAGTCAGAGGCCACATAAACGTGGCGGTGTCATTGGGACACCTAGCCCTACTTAGGGGCGGTATGCCATTGCCGGATGGTCCGGACATAGGGGGTGCAGGCGGGTTGGAACCGACGCCATGGTAGCCTGGATGGACCTACCGATCAGTTCTAGAACCTGTGCCGCACCGAGGTAGACTCGGCCTGCCAGGACTGTGTCCACCCCGACAGGGGCGCTAGCAGGGATAAGGTCCAGTCAGCCAGGAGAAGAGTCTGCTGTCTGCGGACAGCCCCGTAAAACAGCACAGTAACATGTGGAAAACATGTACAGGAGCATGCTATAATTTATTTATCTATTCGTTCATTTATATAAATATTTATTTATTTATATTTTGGTTTATCTTTTTATTAAGTATTTATTCGGATAAATGAGTTATCTATTCTAGGGAATAAATTCCCCAGAACAAGAACTAATGGATATATATTTATTTATTTATATATAATTAGATTCAGAGTATTAGATTATTTTATTTTATTTAATTTATTTATTTATTGAAAGAAATGAACTGATGAGGAAAATGAACTGTATATATATTAGATATAGATTATTCAGATGATTTTATTCAAATTTATTTATTGGACATATGGATTACTGTTTAGTGGTTAAAACCCACTATCTACATTTGAGATACTTGTTTCCCAGGAAGTAAGTCCTGTCAGGTAGAAAAACGATCGCAGGCTCCTGTCTCCAACACCGCTGAGTAGCTTGCGGTGGGAGGAGAGCCTGGCAAGGAGAGTCTGACGGGGTTTCAACTCCAGAGGCGAAGTCTCGCGAGACTACGGCCTCTGGAGTCTCTATTGAGCTGAGGGGGTGAGGGACAGAGCGGTCGATGAGATCCGCTCTGTCCCGTCCTGCTCGGAGATTGGGGAGGGAGGGATCGCCGAGGTGTCTCCCGGTAACGGGAGAGGTACTGAAGTGACTGCGAGAGAGGAGGGGAGCGGCCGCGACGGAGACCCCGCCCCCCGACTGAGCGCGCGAAGGCAAGCGTGGGGAGGAAGGAGGGGAGGGACAGATGCCCAGAGATGGCGCCCGCTGAGGGAGCGAGGGAGAGACACGGACCTCGCATGGAGGACGCCGCAGCGCTCCGGCGTTAAGGAGGGGAAAAAAAGCCCAAGTCAGGATGACTTTAGTAAAAGAACATCGAAATTAAAGAGTTCAAACATGGCTCAAACACAACAACCTGACACCGTTCGGTATCAGGGGAAAAAGACATAAAAGCACAAAATCGGGGAATATCAGGGAGAACCCCCCCATATTCCACAACTTTCCAAATAAAACATCAATATTACCAATAAAACTACCTGACACCGGGACATCTGGTATCAGGGAGACAGATATAAAATCGGGGGAATACAGGGAAAAACCCCCAATACTCCAATATTTTAAAATATCAATCAAAGATTAAAGAAAATTACCTGACACCAGATTCGGTATCAGGAACAATATATATACAAAGAATAAAGTTATATGAACTACTTATCTGTATGCTCTGCCATGAGCAGAAAGAAAGAGGAAGGGTCTAAGGAGGCAGCCCCTTATATGCCGGCTGTCCTGCCTCATGATTGGCAGACCCAGCCTGAGGGCTGCTGGGTGTTGTAGTTTTTCTTTTTCTTTCAGTTCAACATTTTTCTATTTGAAATTACTGAAAAAGTTGTATTTCTGCTATGGGCATTAATAAAGAACGATAATGCATAAGATATGAGCCTCCTGTCTGATATATAATTGCAAGTTATTGTTCGAAGTAGCTAGCGTTTTGAATTTTAACAGCCGCCATCCTGTGGTCTCTAAAGGGTCACCTTAGCTTGCTGTGCTTGAGACCACATCAAGGACCTGGGTGAGATGTACTTCAGGGACGTACATAAAGCACCCACTCACTACACAAATTATTTATCCCAACTTTAGATTTAAAGAGGAGCACCAGGCTCCTTCGGAAAAAAATTCAAAACCAGGTACCCGCTCCCCCTCCCTCCCCCCTGGAAGTAGCCAAATGCAAGGGGGGAGGAGACAGACAAGCAGAGCTTCTTCTTTTGGGTGGAGTTCCACTTTAAGACTAGCTTTAGGTCCATCGTTTTAGCTTTAAAGTGATTGTACACCTCAAACATGAAAAACGCATATCCCTCTATAGTGTGTACTTGTCTCAATCCAGAGCACCAAGTGTCATTTCTGTCTTTTTTCTTCCTTCCTCTATCAGCATGAGTGCCTTCTGACAAGTTCTTCTGACACCAAGAGGAAAATGGTGACGCGGTGTCTCCAGCAAATAGCCTCAGCTTTACTCCTGTGAGCTGTGTGAAGGGGGGGCGGGGGGTGTGTGTCTCTTCCTTCCAATCAGCTCTCAGAGCGTTCCTCACTAAGCTCTGCAAAGTGTAACTTCCGCTCCCGTCCCCTTTTTCTGAGCTCTGACAAGCTTTATAAATCCTTGACTTTGAACAGATGTAGAGAAGACTGCAGATTAAGTCTATGGAAGCTAAACAAGTCTTTAATACAAGAGTATAAGAGAGAAAAGAAAATGAATCCCCGGATATATCGCTGGCCGCATTATGGGAGGCCCACAAGGCATACATAATGGGTATGCCAATGTCCATAGACGCACAAAATAAAAGACTGGAAAAATAGAATAGAAGCAATAACATAAATTTATTATTAGGAGCAGACGACTGCAGCTAAAGAGGTACAACTTATGTAGGATTTGTTTAATCTCTGTATCACCTGAGGCCAGTCACTTCACAGGGGATAAGAACTACTTTAACACTAAACTAATGAAGCAGTATATATTTTAGACACATCCTTTAAATATATTAAAGAGCATCAACAAATAAGATTTATTGAGGTCTCTTAGTTTAAGCGGTGGTGCAGTTTTTGGTAACATAACATTCTGCTCCTATGTTGGTGTAGGAGGCATACTGTACCACCACTGTTACATCTGCTAAAAGTGCTTACCCTCCTTCTCAATCCAACGACTTCTTAATTGTCTTTTCAGTGTTCGTGGTTAACCAGGATGCCCAAATTCAAAGCATCCATCTGACCTCTGCTTTTCAACAGTCTGTTGTGTTAACAAAGCTTTGGTTGGACTCTTTCACTGAAAGCCAAAAGACTGACAAACCCGGTGAGAACTTGTTGCTGAACATCAGGAAGCTCGGAGGATACTTGCAGCTGCTCTTACAGGTAGAAACTTTTTAGCAGTTCTGTACTTGCTATTTTTAACGATCATCTGTTTCTCTCAGGCCGCATCTTAAATGGGCAGCTGGGGGGGTGTGTTAAAAATAACCAGTTGAGCCATGGTTTTGCCAACCACCCAGCCACAAGGTAATATGCCCACCATCCATGTTGGTTCACATTGCCACAGTCTCTGTGCAACATGGCATAAATTATACTGCCACAAACCCTGTTCAACCTATCCACAGCAGATCACTTTTCAAAGGCGAGCATTGATGAACGCAAGTGATGGGTACCCGTCCCCCACTCGTCCTTCCGGGTAGACTGCGCGGTACGATTCGTGGTGACGTCAGCACGCCGCTCCTCCCTACGCCGTTTCGTCACAACAATGACTTTGTGCCCCTGGAAGAAGTCATTGTTGTGACGAAACGGCGTAGGGAGGAGCGGCGTGCTGACGTCACCACGAATCGTACCGCGCAGTCTACCCGGAAGGACGAGCGGACAGTTAAGCCGGCCGGCTATTACTATACACGCACTGTTTTACTGCATAACTGTAAGTGCAATACTTTTTATTAATAAACAAATTTTATTACGGTATCACGCTATGTCAGCCTTTTCTCTTTTGGGTCACACTATGGAGAGTGAATAGTCTGATATCTGAAACAGAGATAAGGTGAAAATATTTCCTGGAATCTTGGATCTGGCAGTTAGGGTTACATGCTTGATTTACTTATCATCTTGGGGGGTGTCTACTTTTTCGTACTATTCTGGCATTTTTTATTTATTTTTACCATAAAAAGAAAACTGTGTCTCCAAAAAAAAGGATATACATTTGGGTACAGTGTTGCATGACAGAGTAATTGTCAGTCAAATAATGACAGGGCTAAAAAATGGTCTGGTAATGAAGGGGTATTACAGGCTGATACCCAAGTGTTTTATGTAAAATTGGACTTCTTCCTAATGAGGAGCACACAAGGATAATTGTCTGACCTTTTCCTGTTAAAGATGTTTTTTTATTTCTGCTTTTACTGCTGAGATTCCCATAACTTTCTGTCCCAGTGATAGAAGATTAGGACGTTAGCGGAAAGCTCCCTGGTGGGAACACGGTAATAAAACCTGACAGAGGTTTAGTAAAAAGTTTTTTGTTGAAGTTTGAAAACTTAAAAGTAGAATTCCAGTGTCACTGGTGGGCAGTCCTGTATAACATAAAAACCAGAGTGCCACAGAGAGGCCCTCAGTGCATTGCGGTAGACTCTCCCCAATGCTTTCTTTAACCACTTAAGCCCCGGACCTTTAGGCAGCTAAATGCCCAGGCCAAGTTTTGCGATTCGGCACTGCATCGCTTTAACAGACAATTGCGTGGTCGTGCGACGTGGCTCCCAAACAAAATTGGCGTCCTTTTTTCCCCACAAATAGAGCTTTCTTTTGGTGGTATTTGATCACCTCTGCGGTTTTTATTTTTTGCGCTATAAACAAAAATAGAGCGACAATTTTGAAAAAAATTCAATATTTTTTACTTTTTGTTATAATAAATATCGCCCAAAAACATATCTAAAAAAAAAAATTTCCCTCAGTTTAGGCCGATACGTATTCTTCGACCTATTTTTAGTAAAAAAAATCGCAATAAGCGTTTATCGATTTGGTTTGCGCAAAATTTATAGCGTTTGCAAAATAGGGGATAGTTTTATTGCATTTTTATAAATTTTTTTTTTTTTTTTTTACTACTAATGGCGGCGATCAGCGATTTTTTTCGTGACTGCGACATTATGGTGGACACTTTGGACAATTTTGACACATTTTTGGGACCATTGTCATTTTCACAGCAAAAAATGCATTTAAATTGCATTGTTTATTGTGAAAATGACAGTTGCAGTTTTGGAGTTAACCACAGGGGGCGCTGTAGGAGTTGGGGTTCACCTAGTGTGTGTTTACAACTGTAGGGGGGTGTGGCTGTAGGACTGACGTCATCGATCGAGTCTCCCTTATATAAGGGATCACTCGATCGATACGCCGCCACAGTGAAGCATGGGGAAGCTGTGTTTACACACGGCTCTCCCCGTTCTTCAGCTCCGGGGAGCGATCGCGACAAAGCGGCTATAAACAAATATCCGCGCCGTCGTCCCGGATCGCTCCCCGAGGGAACCCGACCGCCGCATGTAGCGGGGGGGAGTCCCGATCGGACCCCCCACCCGCTAGAAGGCAAGGACGTACATGTACGCCCATTTGCCTGTACGTGCCATTCTGTGGACGTACATATACATGCGGCGGTCGGGAAGTGGTTAAGGACCGTAAAACAAACGCAGACAAATATATTTTCAGTTGTTTCACACTTTTTTGTTATGTATAATTCCACATGTGTTAATTCATAGTTTTGATGCCTTCAGTGTGAATCTACAATTTTCATAGTCATGAAAATAAAGAAAACTCTTTGAATGAGAAGGTGTGTCCAAACTTTTGGTCTGTACTGTATATAACTTTATTTTTGGGTTGACCTACATTTTCTTTTTACTGTTTGTTGTCTACTTTTAATTCTCCTTAGGGTTGCTCCTCTGATATATCTGCAATGGTTAAAGAAGCAAAGGCTAAAGCCGATCATACAGTGGAACAAATCCTGCAAGAAATTGGATATCTAGCTGCACTAACTGTTACTTCGTTGCGTCTTCCAAAAGAGGCATATACAGACACACCTATTCTACAGGTAGAAATTATGTGAAATATCTGCTGCAACCTTTTCTTTGTTTCAATGTATGCAACTCCAGCCAACCCTTTTGGATAGGGGGGAGAAAGGTTAGAACCCCTTTCAGGTTTTTATTGAACAGGTTGGTTGTATATCCAGCACCTCAGTACAATCTAGTAACTGCATGCCCATAGGTACCCTTAGGTACACATTATACAAAATAATGATTGACAAAATGATGCAATGGAAAAACAAATATAATTTATTTATTTTTTGCTGTATTTTTCTCATTCACAAAAATAAATTTGCAAAAATGTAATTTTCAACAAGCAATCATTTTTTTTTGTCTATTTGCTACTTTACCCAAAAAACTCCTCAATCTTCTCTGATATTACAAACCTTGGAAATTCCACTCTTAAGCTAATAGTATTTTACGGTGCACTGTTGCTTTAAAATTCCAGCATTATTAAAGTAATTTGTAAGAGTCGGTTCACACTGCAGCGGCACGACTTCGGGGGCGACTCTGCAAGTCGTCCTGGGGACGACTTCAGAGGCGATTTGCAAAACGACTTCTGTATAGAAGTCAATGCAGGTCACCCCGAGCCGCCCCCGCCCCCGAAGTCGTACAGGAACCTTTTTCTAAGTCGGAGCGACTTGCGTCGCTCCTATTAGAACGGTTCCATTGCATTCAATGGGACGCGACTCGTCAGGTGGCTGAGCCGCCTGTCGTGTCACCCCAGTGTGAACCGGGTCTAAATGCTTGATTTGTATTTGTTTTTTTACTAAAATAACAAACTTGTAATACTTGCCTACTCTCTGCAATGGTTTTGCACAGAGCAGCCCTTATCCTCCTCCTTCTTGGGTCCCCCACTGGCACTCCTGGCTCCATCCCCCTGTCAAGTGCCCCAGTTAGCAAGCCGCTTGCTCTCATGTGTCTATTGACATGCAAAGTGTGGCTCAGTCTTGCCCTCTGCTCCCTCCTCACAGGATTTGTGATGGCAGCAGGAGCCAATGCCTCCTACTGCTGCCTTTGTGTTTTATGAGGAGCGAAAGACAAACCAGTGCCACTTCAGATGGGCACAGCACTGTATTGAGATAGAAATTGGGTATCTGGGGGGGGGGGGGGGTGCATGAAGGTAAAAAAATGTTTGCCTTTAGAACCACTTAAAAAAAACTGTGCAGCTTTGTAGAATGTGTATTACTTTTATTGTCATATCTGTAAGCCGTATGGGCCTCCCCTGAAGGCCTGGAAAACTCCCTCATGCCCTACCTTATTAGAAAACATTTTCAGCGCTGATTCCCAGCATTACAGGAGTGAAAACCAACTAGCAGCAGGGCAGAACGTGGGTATTTCCAACTGGGAGTTTTTCAGCCAGGCTTCCAAGGGGGTCGAAATGGCCAACAGGTATGAAAATAAAACGAATGAACATTTTATAAAGCTGCATAGTTTTTAATGCCTGCTGGAGCCCCTTGACTGCATAGGCTATTTTTGTTTTAGAAAAGGTGAATTATAGCCTTTAAATAATGAGCTTGGAAGTCCTTTTGTAGCTTCCTTTTTGTATGCATCTTTAACACGTTGTTTTCTTCTAGAAATCCTTCATTGATACACTTAAGTTTGGGTTTTGTGTCGGATTAAAAAACCTAATTGAAAATGGAATAGCTACTGCTGATTTAATTCATACTGAAATCCGGAGGTACCCTGTTCATGATGAGGTAATTCATATTCATTTCTGGGATGAAAAAAACAAAACACTAGTGCACATTTTGGGAACCTTTAGACAATGCAAGTTAATGAATATAGACACACCTTTTGTTTTCAGTGCCGGATTACTAAATATTCATAGTAGGCACCAGCCTATGGAACCCACACCATTTAACCACCTCTAAGTCTGAGCCTTTTCTGGAACTTTTGTTTACATGAAAAAAATCATTTTTCATTCATTCAATCAATTTATCTCTCTAATATTATAAAAATATATATTTTTTTAACTGTTTAAGGACCAGCCGCCAAGGTGGTACTGTGGCAGGTTGGCTCTCCTAGCCGATTCGCCATCATTGTACATCGGCTGCTTTAATACCACTAGGGGGCGCACGTATTGACCCCTTCCCTGCCAGTGACATTTATACAGTAATCGGTGGCTATTTTTATCACTGATCGCTGTAAAACAAGGTGTCAAGTGTCCAATATATCCGCCGCAATGTCGCAGTCCAGCTAAAAATCGATGAACACCGCCATTACTAGTAATAAAAAATAATAATAATAAAAATGCCGTAAATCTGGCCCCTATTTTGTAGACCCTATAACTTTTGGTCAAACCAATAAATATACGCTTATTGTAATTTTATAAAAATTACCGGGGGCCGACCGCCCCCGGTACCGCTGAAAGTCCAGAGATGTACATTGCTGGACAGGAAATGGATAAGGGCCCCGCGACAACTACTCGAAACAATTATTGATTTGATCTTAAACGGTTTACAAAACCATAGGAGGATTTAATCGACTCCAAGAAAGGAAAAGTTTACATTTTAATTAAAGACTCTATAGAGAAAATACTGTATTAATGCAATGTACCCAATAACATCTTAAAGCACATTACAGTTTGTCTTTTTAAAAGCTCAACATCTCGCAGTTGTCGGTTCCAAAAATAAATCTTGACGCATCCTATGTACATGTAATGTACAGTAGTGATGGTCATCTCCATCTAGTGGCCAGCATGCCACTATTTAGCTCAATGTTATCCTACTTGAGCACACATAAGAAACCTCCGTAAACCTGCCATGGGGGGGGGGGGGGGGGGCGGCTCCAAGGTTTCGACTGCTAGGAGCGTCCACAGAGTTTACTCCGGCACTGTTTGTTTAAGACTAAGCAAAACCTTTCCAGATTTTAACAATGGCTATAATCCTGAATGTAAAATGGTGTGTGATTTTAAGAAATGCCATACACGAACACCTCCCTGAATAGGAGTGGCTGCATGGAGTGACTGTTTGTGTTTAGGGCTATGGTACGGGGAAGAGACATGCTTCAGATACATCAGTGGAAGAAAAATTCAGGTCGCTATGTTTAGTAATTGGTAGTAATTTTAGTAACTGATTATCTTGTGCTATCACCAGGTACTTGAGGAGATAAAGAACACATCATTCAAGTTAGCCGGCTTCCTCCATAACTCCATGGAACACTGTAAAAAGGTAAGTCACAGTACTTTATTTTTTTTGTAGCTAGAAGCTCCACAAGCAAAATCCTATTGTTTTCAATAACCCTTGTTCACATCTGAGAATCCTGTCTCTTATAGCAAAGTACATGAGCTACTTTTCAGGCAGAATTTAGTGTTTTTGTCCCCATAGACTTAATTGAAAAGCGCCATTTTTCTCAAACAGCAGCTCTTCACCCCTTTTTCAGCCGCATTTAACATTCAAGTCTGACAAAAGCTGCAAAAAATGTGCAGTTCTGCTGAAAAAAAAGCATGAAAACACGATGCTTGTGTGTGAATGTAACCTCACTATTTGCACATTTTTTTCTTCAAACCATTGCATCTTCATGCATAATTTAATTCAACATGTCAATCTACATTAATGTGATTACTTGATTGTGTTTTGTGTGAGGTTTACAGCTAAGCCAACTTGGAGAGGGGGGGTGACAAAAAAAGCCTATATTATAGATTTAATAGATATTGTAATACATTTACTAGTGTTGAGGGAACCTCTGCACAACACAAACTGGAGGACAAGCCCTGGTGCAACCCCACTGGAGATAAAGCGTGACAGGAGAAGGATGTAAGAGACCCCCTATAGGACTTTACTGGGTACATTAACTTTGTTGCTTTTATTGTTTACATCAGTAAACCAAACTATCAGCGCACAAATAATACAGTTAAACTAAAAATATTGCAAGCTGAACACGAAAAAAGGTAATCACGACCTCAAATGTAGCAACTGAAAAAAATATGTAAGTGCAGCACAATGAAAGTCCATATAAAGGTAACTGAAGGTGACACCCAGTGATACAGCGCAAACTCTTCAAACGAAAGTGATGAAACCTCCACCAACAAGAGAAATGCTTCCTTACCAGATGGGATGGACCATTTGCGTTAACAACAGGTCAAAACAGCTTGGTCTCACCATAGGAGAGAAGATGCGGATGGATTCAGCAGAGTGGTAAGTAATTCGATCAGATGGGATGGGCCATTAGCATTACCAATTGGTCAAAACAGCTTGGTCTCAGCATAGGCGAGAAGATGCGGATGGATCCAGTGGTAAGTAATCCGATCACATATGAAAAAACATAAAACACGATCTCAGTGTAGACTGTTTGTATTTTATTCCAGGGGTAAAAAAGTTCACTATATAGCAAAAATTCAGCGGTCGGTGGCTGACCAAGTCCAATCGGACGTACGGGGGAGGAGCTTTGTGACGTCACCCACGTCCTTTCCATTGCCGTTTGCGGCTGTACACCACGGCTACATGCCATGCTTTTTTATGTTTTTAATCTCATTCGCTATACCAGACGGTAGTCCTCCAGTGGATTTCCCTGTGCCTATTGTCCAGTCCAGGATTTTTGCTGTATAGTGAACTTTTTTACCCTTGGAATAAAATAAACAGTCTACACTGAGATCGTGTTTTCTGTTGTTTTTTCATATCTGATCGGATTACTTACCACTCTGCTGGATCCATCCGCGTCTTCTCTCCTATGGTGAGACTAAGCTGTTTTGACCTGTTGTTAACGCAAATGGTCCATCCCATCTGGTAAGGAAGCATTTCTCTTGTTGGTGGAGGTTACATCACTTTCATTTGAAGAGTTTTCGCTGTATCACTGGGTGTCATCTTCAGTTACTTTTATATGGACTTTCATTGCGCTGCACTTACATATTTTTTTCATTGGTTTACTGATGTGATGCGTCTATGGTTTACACTTTTAATGGGGATGAAGACAAGCAAAATGGGTGTATAACACAGGTAAGATAAATCAACATACTGTGTTAACACTTTTTAAAGGGCATACAGTAAGTTTGTTACATTATTTCCTTAAAGCGCATATTTAATGAATCTTGGCACTACAAAGCAAAAACTCCATTTTATTTTGAATATTCAAATCAAACTCTCCTATCCATCCATGTATCTATGCTTTATTTTGTTGAGAAATTATCCACTAGCATTTCTAGCAGTGGCCATCTTGAGTAAGGGCAAATGATTCATGCAACATTTTACTTCTTGGAATCCATCTGCCCTTGGCTTGAGCATGCATGCAGGGGAGAGTGCCTAATCCCTTCCCTTCTCCACCCCTCCTGAAGACTCCTGGGATGTATGACATTTGCCTAGGCAAAAAAAAACAGTAACTGAAAAAATTAAGCGAATTTAAAATGAGTAATTATGATATACTTTCCGGTCTATTTACTAATGCTAGCAGCATTAAAAAACAATCAATGTTGATCTGGACAGTGAAGTACTACTTTAAAGGATAGGTTAGCCTATGGTAACATGGTACACCTGTATTTAGGGTGTAACTATGCAGAACATCCTCCCCACCCCATGACAGCAGTTGTGGGATCCTCTCCCTGCACCCACTGTCACATTTTTGTAATCGGGGTGGCTGTATGGGGTTCCACCTGCAACAGACGTGTCATTCATACCGCATGAGATGGCTTTTAGTACTCAATGGACTTTGAGGATGCTCATGAGCGCCTTTGTAGTCTCTTCATTATTTCTCCAGATTTGTAACAGAAAGCCTATATAGAGGTATAAGCACAAAGCTGGAGGGAGAGTTTATAGGAGCCTGACACGATTGCAGGTGCAATACTTTGTGCATTTTTTTTTTCTCTAAAGCCTGCAATTTTATCTGCAAAAACATGTGCATTTCTTCTTTTTTTTTTTTATGTGAACTTTGCTTACTCCTCCGTTGATACCAGTGTGACTTATCATGCAATTTGTCAATTTCAAATCACATGACAAGTCGCACCCTATTGTTGGCAATGAAACCTTTCAAAATTGGTGCCACTCCAACTTTGCAGTGCAGCACAGATTTTGAAAAAAATGTTCCTGCACTATTTTTTTGCAATTTCAGGTGCGACCTGCATAGACATCTGTGCATGAAGTGGCACAGATGTCAGCCGAGTAGCACCTGAAATTGTTTGTGTGTGTACATGTGCATTAATTTATATCCACCACCTTTTGATGAGACAGGAGTAATGCCTAGTACACACAGGCTGTGTGTATGTCAGCTTGTCCTACAGAAGCTGGCCAGGTGGAAAACCAGCAGCTGACCGACTCCCAATCAGTGCTCTCAGCCAGTGGCGGAGAGTGCTGACCGGAGTGTTCAGGGGGGGTCCCCCTTTTCAGAACATAAAAGCTCAGCAGGGGAGTTCGCTGTACTAACGTCGGCTGTCGGTTTTTCAACTGGGTTGAACGAAAAAAACTATTGGTGCAAACCAAGCTTTACAATAGAAAGTATTGTACATCTAATGGCCTACATTTGATATGCTACATATTATCCTGTGCATAAAACAGGTTTGCTACAGATTTGGCTTGGCAATAAAGGCATATCATTTTAAGTTGCACACAATACAGACCCCACAATCGCACTTCTATGTATAAGAACCCTAAGGTGTCCTACTTGGCATTAGAGCTGGGCGATTTTCTCCTAATTCGAATCAAATGTTTTTATTTATTTTTTTATGGACATCGTGCCGGTCCTGAGGAGCTGCGGCCAGGAGGTTTTAGGCAAGGCTGCGGCTTCGGCCTAGTCCGCGGCATCCGGCCTCGCGGACTAGGCGGAAGCTGCGGCCTTGCCTAAAAACTCCTGCCCGTAGCTCCTCAGGACCGGCGCGGTGTTAGCGCCGGTCCTGGAGGGCTGCTCGCAGGAGTATTTAGGCAAGGTCACGGTGTCCCGCCTTGCGGACTAGGCCGAAGATGTGGCCTCGCCTAAAAAAAACTCCTGCCCGCAGCTACTCAGGACCGGTGTTCTGCCGAGATATGCCCCCCTGGCGGATAATGTCTGCCCTGGACTGCGTAGGCGCAGCGCTCCAGCAAACGGAACCGCCTTAAATTGACAAATGTGAAGCAGCTGTAGACTGCGCCTGCGCAATGAACAGGACATTGTGACAGTAATAGTAATGCAGAAGATATAATGGTTATACACATCTGCCCCTTTCTGTAGCCATCCGCCTCTTACACAATATAATAGTATTACACCCACCCCTTGCAAAGTGGAGAGAGCATCGGGAGCGTGCCGCACAATATCATGCTCATGTTATTGACAGCTGTGTTCATCTTCTGCAATTTTCAGAGGTCTGTTGCGCCTGCGCAGTACAGAGCAGGCATTATGCGCCGGGGGCCAATTCTCAGCAGGACACGGCGCAGAAAAAATCGATTTGACCTTGCAACTCAATTCACGATTCAAATCGGTTTTTTTCCCCAGCCCTACTTGGCATTCATTCATTGTAAGCAACAGAAGGACCCTTGTCCATGACATTTAGAGCTGAAAAATGATATTGCATTGTCAAAATGTATACATAAACCTACCAGCAACGTCTCTGTTGCTTGAAGTAAAATCTGACACATTATTACATTTCTGGCTTGGAGTAAAAAGAGTTGAAGGTAGGATATACCTTTTTTGTTAGAGAACTGTGTTTCAGGGTTCCACCAATACTAAAGTAACGCACAAGGCCCATTTAATATCTTGGAATTAAAAAAAAAAATTGTTGTCCTCGGGTTGTTTTTCCGACCTTCCTAGTCATTTCTAATTACATTTTTCAATCTTTTTCTTCTAGCTAAACATGGACCTTGTACTGAAGGATTCAGCTTGCAGTGTTCGCACCTCCCTAAGTTCAGCACTGCACAATATGAAATCCTGTTTGGATTTGCTACGGCCTACCTTCACTTCTCTACTAAACGGTAATAGTGTCTCAATGTAATATTTTAATATGCATTTGTAATTGTATGTAAACACATTTATAATTTCTGGCGATGCTGAAACAGTCAGGGTAGAGGGAGAGAGATTCCAAAATGTTGATACTTGTACATCCAACGTCCTCCCTCCGCATTTTTTTGTTTTTTAATTTAGGCCTTGAAAACATTTGAAATGATAGGAAGCTGAAAATATTGAGCGGAGCAGGCAGATGTCAGGTATGTGTCCACTCTGCATATGTAGAGCAGACACAGACATAGCCCGCTCTGCCCTAAGGGCCCTCCGATGTGCCCAAACAGAAGGGGACAGATCCCCCTCTGTTTTTTTAAACAGATCAGATTGCAGATAGGCGGGTGTAAACAAGACACAAGTATGTTTTACATCTGCCACTCTATAGAGTTGAATGAAGGGTCCAATTGGGTCCACCTGAAAAACAGGCAGGCAGACCCGATCGTGTATAGGCCTAAGGCTGCTTTCACACTGATGCACAGCTTTTTACCTGCACCTCAAATGACCTTGATCTTCACTTCTTCCTCGGGATTCCTGCAGCTGGTTGCTGCTGTTCCCCAGGTGGATATGGCTGGTGGTTGCTGCTGGCTGTCCTCGAGGGCTGGTACTGCTGTTGGGTACTGCTGGCGGGTACTGGTACTGCTGTCGGGTACTGGTACTGCTGGCGGGTACTGGTACAGCTGGCAGGTACTGGTGGCTGGTACTGGTACTACTGGCGGGTACTGGTGGCTGGTACTGATACTGCTAGCTGGTACTGGCACTGCTGTCTGCTGTCCTAGATCACAGGTTCACTTCCCGTGCATTCTGGTGTGACAGAAGCAAGCGGCTGCAGTAGAGACAGAAAAACAAACAAGGCTCCTCTAAGTGCACAAGTATAAAACTTTTAATATCCCCTAAAGGGGTTGAAAACACTTACAAGATGGTGAATGAAACAGACATGTAGCAGGTAAGTTTGTCCAGAAGATGTTCCAGTGGCAGGGCAGTCCCAGTCTGATGATGAAGCTTCCAGGGAAGTCCACAAGATAACAGCCAACTTGTGCTGTGAGTGTTCAGGGGACACAATCGTGCTGGAGCCTGGGGATGATGTCAGGAAGCGAGACAAAAAACAGCATGGAACACAAACAGGAAGAGGATAGGAAGTGTGTCATAGAGGCGGGACGCGTTTCAGAACAGCTCATTGGTTCCTTCTTCAGCCAGTGACCAAGGGTGACACAACCAGTTATAAGGTTTAGGGGAAATTACTTTTTCACAAAAAGCCAGGCAGGTTTGGACAGCTTTTTTGCCGTAATAAATGAAACCATCATTTAAAAACTGCATTTTGTATATACTCGAGTTATCTTTGTGTAATAATATTTTTTTTTTTTTTTGATCAGGGTTATTTAAGTGTGACAAATATGCAAAAAAATAAATCGGAAAGGGTACAAATACTTTTTTACATAATTATATTTACAAAGTTCTGGAGCTGCTGCACTTTGCAAAGTGCACAGTCTATTTCCTTTAGTTAAACAACCCTAATGAGTCTGCAGACTTGACTTGTATTGTGTGAAGCAGTGAAGTACAATCATTGCCCATAGCTACAAAGTTGGAAGCATAACCTGCATATGTACTTGGCAAACATGCATAACTCCTGTGTACATATATTTTTTAATATCGATAGGATTTACATTAAGCTCATCCTTCATGTGTACTGTATAGCTAACAAATCAGTGTAATTTTTGTGGGTTATGTAGCTATGCACATGATCATGGGTACGTACAACCTATTATTATTTTTCAGGATGTATATAGCGCCAACAGTTTGTGCAGCACGTTACAACATGAGGGCAGACGGTACAGTTACAATACAATTTAATACAGGAGAAATCGGAGGGCCTTGCTCATTAGCGCTTACTATCTAAAAGGGAGGGTAAAGTGATACAAAGGGTAATAATGTAGGGGATGAGCTGATGGAGAAAATAAAAGTACAGTTGTAAGTTGGGGCAGGATATACTTCCCTAAAGAACAGATTTCAGGAATCACCTAAAAGTGGACAGAATAGGAAATAGTTCAACAGACTGGGGTAGGGAGTTCTATAAGATGGGAGTGACTCTGGAGAATTCCTGGAGGGCGGAGGCAAGCATTGGAGGAGGTGACAAGGGAGCTAGAGTGCAAGGGCTCTTGGGAGGGACAAAGAACGGTTTGGTTGGTATTTTGAGACTAGTTAGTGATGTAGTTGGGGGGTTTGTTGTGGATGGCTTTATAAGTTGGTGTTTTTTTTGATAAGTGTTTTTCTATTTCTACATTGTAGGTACAGTCACAGATATTTCCCATATACCAACATCGCTTAACGACATTCACTCTTCTGCCTCTATATTGAACAAGATCTGTCTGCCATGGTCACAGCACATATTTGGTTTGGCAGAGTTTAGAAATTTGTCAGAGACTCTTATATGTGCCATTCAGAAGAGGGACTTCAACAGAGCCAACTACGCCCAGCCACAAGATGCACAGCGCAACTCTGCATTCTCACCCAGCGCCATACAGTGGGTGTAGGCATCCTCATAAATGGTGTATTAGCCTAATGCTTTAAAAAAAAAACCTGCACTGCATGCTTTAAAAAAAACTGTATAGAGGGTAATAGATTTTTGGATATCACTTGTATATGTTTTTGTATAAATGTATATTTTTTTCTTCTTTGGTAATTATATTTGTATAAATCTAATGTGAGATTTGGAAAGAAGCCATGAGCAGTGCTCAAGTCGGAATTTTTAAAATGCATTTTTGTTGTATATCTGGCACTCGAGCAATGCTTTATTGAGGCTAGGCAACAGGTTTACTTGAATGTTTTAATGGCAGCCTTTTACCCCCACCCCTTCCCCACATTTGGCTGATGGGAGTGGGAAAAGCCCAGTGACATGACTTTTAGCTTACAAAGGGCTCAAATTGCTCCTTTTGTGACAGCACTGGTTCGTTGTGTGGACAAGCACCAGAGCTGCCGAGGAGGATGAGTCTTGTGCTTCTCCATACCTGGTATTTATTTTAATTTTTTTTACTCTCAACTGAACGGAATGGCGGTGGAGTGGGGGTAACCCTTAGAGTGAACCTGTTCCTTAGCCCTGCATGAGCAAAGCACTGGCTTGCTTTAAGATCTACGGGCACAGGAATAAAAGTGCAAGTTCTCCAGTTCCAGTGTTCTATATTTATAACGCGATAACACAAAATAAAATACATACTAAAACATCAATAATGTGTGCAGCTTTGTGATTCTGTCTACAACAGGGATGCCAAGCTAGGAGTCATCTTGTATACAAAATTAGTGAAGTACATGGACTTCTTTCGCTATCCCGGCGCTACGGGATTCACAGGCTTCTTAAAACAAATTAAAATCTAAACATAATGTTACCATTAATATTTTAAATAATCGCAATAATCTAAAATTCAGCAGCCACTAAAAAGCAAAAAATTACACATTCATAAAATTAAAATAATAAAACTCCAACAGCGTCCTTAAACAAGGGGGGCTTTTGTAGATTACTAAAGCGGCGCTAATTGTCACCAGTCCACCGTGAACAATCTTTCTTATAATGGTTCATAAGAAATGTATGAAGGATGAAGAATGCATGCCTGAGCCAAGGGCAGCTGCATTCCAGGAAGTAAATGTTACATGAATCATCTGCTCTTACTTAATATGGCCACAGCCAGAAATGCTAGGTGTTTTTTCCTGTTTCAATATGTTTATTGTAGTTTTAAGAGGAAACATAATAGGCTCACGTTTTGCACATGTAAGTCAAAGTCCCGGAAAACCCACAGGTGCTTCTGGAATGCGATGTGCCTCAGCTGTGTAGTCGGTTTGTTAGCCAGTGTCTCCGGCTGTAGGAGGGAAGGGAGAGCGGTTTGTTCACTTCCTATATCTGGAAGGGGAGACTGGGCAGAGGAATATTCGGAGAGGCCCGGACACAGCACTTCCTGGATGGCTGGAGAGGGCAGATTGTCCTTGGGAGTGTGTACATCCAGGATGTGGAAGATGGAGGGATGAACCAGTTTGTCAGTGCCTGATAAACTCAACCTTTTGGTGAGTACAAACCCGAAAGGGGTGTGTGACACACAGTGGGAGCTGATTGCAGTGAGAGAGCACATCGCATTCCAGAAGCACCTGTGGGTTTTCCGGGACTTTGACACACCTTCTATCCTTCATACATTTCTCTTATGAACTGTTATAAGAAAGATTGTTCACGGTGGACTGGTGACAATAAGCGCCGCTTTAGTAATCTACAAAAGCCCCCCTTGTTTAAGGTCGCTGTTGGAGTTTTATTATTTTGATTTTAGGAGTCATCTTATGTCTTTCCTAAGCAGTGTAAGTTTATTTTTAATCCCTCTGCTGCTAGCATTAGTAAATAAACAGGAAAGTATATCATATTTACTTGTGTTTAATCTTTGTATTTTTTTTTTACATTTCTTTAGTTACTTTCTGGTTTCCATGCCTATGCAAATGATGTCAGGAGGGGTTTTCTGTTAAGCACACTCTCATTCCTGCATGCCTGAGCCAAGGGCAGATGCATTCCAGGAAGTAAATGTTACATGAATCCTCTGCTCTTACTTAAAATGTCCACAGCCAGTAATGCTAGGTGTTTTTTCCTGTTTCAATATGTTTATTGTAGTTTTAAGAGGAAACATAATAGGCTCACGTTTTGCACATGTAAGCATTATGGATGGCCAAAACAGGATTCGAACCAAAACCAAGGAGGACCAGCAAGGAAATTTAGAGCAAATATCCCGAACATTAGCAGGATGTCCTCCAAAGGGCAGCAGTCCCCAAAAATATGTCCTCTAGGAAGAGAAAAAGAAAACTAAGAGTGGGAAAGGAAGAAGGTTGAGAAGAGGGACCAAGGGGTAAGAGGGTACCATGGACTCTGGATCAGCGCAGGTAAATTTTTTAAATGACCATAGTAAGAGGCAGAGATGGGAAGGAATAACTGATCCAAAGTCCCCAAACTTTAAGGAATGTGGAATGCGAGTCCTTCAGGTTACTGGACATCTGCTCATTAACCATCAGGGCAACAGACGGAGTCTTCCAAGCATGTGCAATTGTCCGCTTGGCAGAAATAAAAAGGTATGTGGCCAATTTCTGCTGAGATGCAAAAAGGCCAAATACAGGGCAACGTAGGAGTGCTAACCTGGTGTCTTCACAGACCATCATGTGAAACAGAATCTGCAGCAAGCCAAAAACCCTCAGCCAAAATCCTGTCAGTAAACCACCAGATGTGCAGAACATCCCCATGCTGACCACAGTTCCTGAAACATCTGTCACTACAGCTGATAGAGGTAATACACCACCCAGGTGTACTTCAGGTAATGCAGGAAGTGACCCCCGAATTCGTGAGCGACCAAATAAGACCAAGGGAAACAGATTTGAACGTGCTCATAAGGTCTCTGACCTTTTACTGAATACTACCGTGGCTTATATGCAAAAGAAAGAAGGTAGGGGCTGTGTTTTTTAATGCATATGTTTCTAAAAGTTATATAAACTCAGTACTTTTCTTATGATTTAACCTCTTTGCCACCGCGCCATAGACAAAAGACGTCTACAGCGCGGTCGAGTTGTTCTGGGAGGACGTCCTCCCAGAATCCTCCTGGGGCGCGCTCCCGGAATCATCCGTGAGCGCCGGGTCTTCTAGACATCACAGATCGTGGTAAATTGCCGCTGATAGCGGCCGTTTACCACATGATCGCTCTGTCAAATTACGGAGCGATCACTTGTAAACAAACCGGCGTCATGTGATGACGCCGGTTCCTCCCTCTCCTCTCTGTACCGATCGGTACAGTGTGAGAGGAGAGCGGGGATAGCGGAAGCAGCAGCAGCTGCTGTGGGCTGGATCTGTGATAAATGCAGTCACAGATCCAGCCATCCATCCCTCCCTGTGCTATACCCCACAATACTCTGCAATACCCCACAATACTCTGCAATACCCCACAATACTCTGCAATTCCCCCAATACTTTGCAATACCTGCTAATATGACAGAAACAAGAATTTTTTATTTATTTTTTTTACAGAATTTTCAGTGTTTTTTCTTTTATAGCGCAAAAAAAAAAAACAGAGGTGATCAAATACCACCAAAAGAAAGCTCTATTTGTGGGAAAAAAGACAAACATTTCAGATGGACACAATGTTGTATGACTGAGTAATTGTCATTCAAATTGTGAGAGCACCGAAAGCTGAAAATTGGTCTGGTTAGGAAGGGGGTTTAAGTGCCCAGTGGTCAAGTGGTTAAACATGCTTATTTTAGTTTAACCAGATCTAGCTAATAATTTTGCTTACACAACAGGCTGCTCCGTGAATCAGCTTAACCATAATGACTTGCAGGGTGTGTTTCTATGCAAACTGTTAGTTAAGCTAATTATGTCAAAACACATATATTCAAAAGTTAATTTCTACTTAAAGAAAATGAAGTCAGTTATTTATACATTCTATTACAATCCCCTCTTTGAGCCATAACTTTAAATGGCTAATTTTCCCCTCATTGTAACATAGGTAGTTTCCTTATTGTAATACATACTGAGATAAGCTTTTATGTTTAAATTTTAATAAAAGCATCCTATCAACAGTACCTAGAGCAAAGTGGCGTCTCCCGACTCCAACCCTCTGACCTGACATCCCTAAACATGCGGATCACAGAAGAAGAGATAGAGCAGACTATTAAATCCCTGCCCTCCCATAAGTCCCCGGGCCCAGATGGCCTGCCCTATGAATATTACAAGGCCTTTCTGCCCCTCCTGCTCCCCCACATGTGTAAACTTTTTAATACCTTTCTCCGGGATACCCCTGTCCCAGCAGATATGCAGTGCTCCTTTATCACCCTGATACCCAAGCCAGGCAAGGACCCCGTCCTCTGTGCCAACTACAGACCCATCGCCCTGCTAAATTCGGACCTGAAAATATTTACAAAATTACTCTCGATTTGCTTGAACATGGTCTTACCGTCCCTTATCCACAAGGATCAGGTGGGCTTTGTGCCGTTTAGGCAAGCGGGCGATAACACCAGAAAGATAATTGATTTGGTGGATGTGGCGAATAGGGAAAATACTGCGTCCCTGCTGTTAAGCCTGGATGCCGAGAAGGCCTTTGACTGACTCAGGTGGCCCTTCATGTTCGCCACATTGCGCCATGTGGGGATACGGGGCCCATTCTTGAGCGCGATTCGACATC
This sequence comes from Rana temporaria, assembly GCF_905171775.1. Lineage (NCBI taxonomy): Eukaryota > Metazoa > Chordata > Amphibia > Anura > Ranidae > Rana > Rana temporaria. The sequence goes on from NC_053495.1 coordinate 114,271,421, forward strand.
TCTACTCCGACCCCTCCTCTCAGGTCAAGACACCCTTTGCCCTCTTACCTTCCTTTCCCGTTACCAACGGGACCCGGCAAGGGTGCCCACTCTCACCCCTGCTATTTGCCCTCTGTGTTGAACCCTTGGCGGCCACGATACGGGGCAACCCGTCCATCCGGGGGATACCAGTCCGAGGCAGGGAATTTTAAATTTCTCTGTTCGCGGATGACGTTATCCTCTCCCTGACACAGCCTAGGATCTCCCTCCCGAACCGTCATGCGGAATTGACCCGGTATGGAGCTCTGTCAGGCTATAAAATCAACACCTCCAAGTCAGAGGCCCTCCCAATTAATATCTCTGGAGCGGAGGTGGCCCACCTGCAGGCCAACTTTTCCTATCGGTGGAAAACAACTTCCCTGAAATACCTGGGGATACACATCACCCCCAGCTTCACTACTTTGTACCAGGAAAATTTCCCTCCCCTATTCCGCTCAATAAGATCCTTACTACTGCAATGGAAAAAATACCACATTTCACTGCTCGGCCGGATCGCCTCGATTAAAATGACGATACTCTCAAAGCTTCTTTATCTTTTTCAAACGTTACCCATCCCTGTCCTTTATAAACACTTGAGGAAACTCCAATCTGACCTACTTAAATTTACTTGGAATTACAAAAGACAGAGTCCCCCAGACGGTGCTGACGGCACGCTCGGACGGGGGTCTTGCGTTCCCCAACCTTGTTAAGCACTATTGGATTGGATTGGATTGGAATAAACACTTATAGAGCGCCGAATGCGAGTTGTGAAACTCGCGTCTAAGCGCTTACCAACAAGCTGGGGGTATCCAGTTCCCAAGAGCAAAAAGAAGAAACTAGGACATCTAAGTAAAAGAGGGGAACAGACAAGAAATAAACAGAAATATAAAAAGAAGGGGGGGGGGGTGTCAGGGCACAAAAAGCCTATCCCTACTCCCTGACCATGGACCGCAGCCTGGGATTAAGGCAGCGTCCTGCTAAGGGCTTGGAAGGCCAAGTCTCTATCTGTAGGTTTGTGAAAAAAGAAGTGTTTTCAAGCCCTTACGGAAGGCCATCAAGGAGGAGGATGCTCGGAGCTGATGAGGGAGCTGGTTCCAAAGAGAGTTCCCCAGTGTTTGGAGCCGGCAGCCACCTTTTGAAGCTGATCGACTAGATTGAATAATTGCTAACAGGGCGTCAGTCGAGCGAAGCTCTCTGGGTGGACAGTAGTGTTGTGTCATATTCGATAAGTACATCGGACCTAGTTGCCAATAGGCCCGAAACACCAGACCGAGTGCCTTGAACTCAACCCGTTTTGCTATCGGGAGCCAGTGTAGATTCTTAAGCACCGGGGAGATGTGATTCCGCCTTGGGCAGTTTGTGACTAGTCTTGCAGCATGATTCTGTGTAATCTGCAATCGTTTTATCCACTTCTGTGGGAGCCCTAGAAAGAAAACATTAGAACAATCTAACCTAGAGTGGATAAGTCCATGAACTAAGATCATACGGTTGTGCTGAGTGAAGAGATTCTTAATTTTCCGTAATAATTGCAGATGATAGTTGGCTGATTTTATGCAATATTTTGCGTGAGGTACGAAGCTTGGTTCAGCATCAAAAATTATACCCAGATTTTTTACCTGCTTAGCTGGAGTTGGGGCAGGGCCAAACGAGGATGGCCAGTCAGGTAAAAAGGTAGAGTTGGCCTGTGGGCCGATCAGCAAAAGCTCAGTTTTGTCGGCGTTAAGGCCTAGCAGGCCACTCAGCTCCGGGCAATACCCTCTTGGTTTACCCAGTGGTCCTACAACAAGTGGACGGAGATCGAAAAACTGTGGTTAGCCCCGACTCACCCTAACAACCTGCTGTGGAGTGCGAGTGTGGAGGTTCCCCCTGACCGCATGCTGGGCTCTGTGTCACAGCTCCGACGACTATGGCGTCGGCTGTCGCGACCCTGTGGTCTGTCCTTGGAACGCTCGCTCTTGACCTCATTTATGTATAATCCCAAGGTGCCAGATGGCCTCACCCACCGAATGTCTTACCCATGGACGTCCCGGAATCTATTCCATTTTGGGAATTTGGTGGATCCCCTGTCGCGTAAACTATTGCCCTTCGCCAGCCTACAAACCAAATTTGATATCCCCCCGTAGGTATTCTATAGTTACTTGCAGATCCGTCACTACGCCCTGTCCATAGCACCCACCCTGCAATTTTCCCCTCTAACTCCCTTTGAAAGGCTGGTCTTGGCTGGATTGGCCCAGAAAGGCTTAATCTCTGATATTTCCAAAATATTGAATGCCTATCCCCTGGAATCCCTAGGTAAACACTCTTATATGATTCGATGGGAAAAGGCCCTCAACGAGGTAATACCCATAGAACAATGGCGGACTATCTGGTCTCAGGCAGCAAAGAGCTCACTATGTACACTATATAAGGAAAATACATATAAGGTTCTCCTGTTTTGGTATATGACCCCTGATGTGCTTCATACTATATACCCCGCTAGCTCCGACCATTGTTGGCGGTGTCGGGGAGACAGAGGCTCCCTCTTCCATATTTACTGGAGCTGCGGTGCAACAACTGTTGGGCCGCCTCCTGGAAGCACAGATCCCCATGTCCCCCAAATTCTTCCTCCTGGGCCTATCTCCCCTGAGAACCTCAATGCCTTGTAGAAAGCTAACGCGCCATATCCTCACAGCTGCCCGATGCCTTGTAGCTCTAAATTGGAAAAAACGCTCTCCCCCTGACCCGGGGACCTTGCACGCTAGAATCAAAGATGTGAAGCTGATGGAGAGAATGACTGCCAGGATACAGGACAGGTTGGAATCCCACGACAAGGTCTGGGCACCTTGGCGCTTTCGGGAGGACCCGCCGTGATCAGGTAAACAAGTTAACTCGGTGACCCTTCCCTCTTTACCCCCCCTCCTATTTATTTTCTCTCCTTTCTTTCCTCCTTCCTCTCTTCTGGGGGTACCCCTGAGGCCCACTCCATGTTCAACGTTTTGCAGTGCACGTATGCATATTGATGTGATATGGCATTCTCGCCTTCAGCTTTGTGTTAGCTATTGCCAAGATACATGTAGATGGCCCGTATTACTTGAATACATGCAACACAGGCAGATGCGTGCCTTATTTTCCTGTCTATTCTTATGCTGTGTCATATGTTCCTGTATGCTGTATGCAATCTAATTTTTTCAATAAAAAGTTATTTGAGAAAAAAAAAGCATCCTATCAGTGAAACTGTCTTCCTTATTTCCTTCAGCTTGTATATCTCCCGTATGTCTTATATGTGTATGATTAGATTGGTTCTGAAGTGACCCACAAGCCTTTTAAGGCTCCCAAGTCCTCTGAATGATATATACAGTTAGTTATGACCCAGGTGGGTAAGAACACAAACGGAGTGATCAGGAACAGGAAGCAGAATGCTTTGCTAGAAGTCTGTGGTGAAATAAGCAATTTAATCTTTTTCAGAGACTTGACCACCTTCTTCACTCACTATTCGAGGATTTTTACTACTTTCTTCACCTCCTTTGTCTTTATCTTTGCCTTGCTTCTTAGGGTCCTGGTTGACCTTCTTTACTCGACTGGCATGGATCCAAGACTGTTGTCCTTCCACAAGGATTGCTGTCCTGGTTACCGCGATCACAGTAGTTGGGGGTCCAAAAGGATATTCCTGCTTTTTGGTTCGGTTCAGCTGCTAAACCACCACAAGGTCATCGACTTTAAAGGGGTGTGTTGGTTCCTGTGAAGGAGAGGTGCGAGCAACGTTTTCAATTTTTGTCCAACGTTTTAAATAAAAAAATGTACATGTTCTTCCTGAATAAGATAAAGATCCCCTCTTTCTAACATTAAGGGTTGTCTGGCCCAGGGAGTGGGAAATGGTCTGCCCATAAGGATTTTAAAGGGAGAATAACCTGTCTTGTTATGTGGGGTCATTCTTACCTCTGCTAGAATTGCCGGCAGCACCCTTTTCCAGTTGGTATAGGTTCCACCTGTGTCCTCCCTGATCTTATCTTTTATTGTCCTATTCATTCTTTCTACAATTCCTGAACTTTTAGGATGGTAAGGAATGTGAAACTTCCAATCTATTTTTAATGCTTTTACTAGCTCTTGTGTAAGGAGTGAGGATTTTTACCACTGTTTGAGCATCTTCTCTTGTAGTTACAAATGTTTCTACCCATCTTGAGAACATATCTACTATTACAAGTCAATATTCCTGTTTGCCTAATTTGGGCCTGTGGGGGAAATCAATCTGTAAATTAGTGAAGTGTGTGGATGGATATCTCAAGTGTTCATGTTTTGCCTGGTGTGGATTGGTATTTCAGGGCTAGACAAAACATCTGGATAGTGGCCTCTTGTTTGGAAGCTGCTTGTGCAGATTAAAATGGGACTGGATTTGCCTCAAGTACAATGTCTGGGAGCTGGACCACAGCATATCCAGCATAAGTGTGGTCATTTGGTCTTGAGCAAGACCCATCTAGCTCCGGGGATTGCACTTGAGCACAATACATTTATGTTGTGGGGCTACCTCACCCTCCCCCCCCCTTTTTTTGAGTCCCAAGAAAGCATTCAGGACATATGTTGGGTGACCGAAAGTGAAAGTGGCCATTTCCACAACCATAGCACAATAGCTCTTAGATACGCCGGCACCACTCTTGAGAAAAACATGATAGGGCGCAGTTTGCCCCCCGTGTTTATGTGCTAGGACTCCCGTCATGGTTTTACAGTTGTCCCTAGCAAATAGGTGAAACCCTTTGCTATACTCTGATAGGCCAAGACCAGGAGCTGTTACCATAGATGCTTTAAGGTATACAAAGGCATTGTACATTTCATCATTCCATTTTATACAATCTGGCATGTCGGTACCTGTGGTTTGTCTCAAAATGTTATCATAATGGGAACAGTCAGGTATCCATTGGTGACAGTAACCAATCATGCCAAGGAAGGACAGCATATCCTCCTTGGTCTGTGGGCAGGCTAGACCCACGAGAGCCGCAGCTCACTTGTGACTGACTTTCCTTTCACCTTTTGCGAGTGTAAAACCAAAGTATTAAACAGTTTCTTGACCCCACTGAAGTTTCTTTTTGGAAACTTTGACCATTATCTGCCAACCAATGTACCAGTTTTAAACCATCCTCCTTGCAGGCTACCTGGCTTGAGCTACATCATATTGGAGTAGGACAGAACCACGATGGGGAGTCCAGGACCGCAATGTGGCCTGGAGCACAACTGAGTAGACTACAGGGGAGGCTACATAACCCTGGGGCATTCTACACCATGTCATTTGGCAATAACAGAAAAATGAAAGTGCGAGCTCGCATGGTGGAAAGCTTTTGCGAGTGTGCTCCTGTGATACAGCGGCGGGCATAGCCGCTGACTGTATCACTCTGCCCCGCCCCCCGGTGCGCCACGTAATCCGCTGTGATTGACAGCAGCACCAGCCAATGGCTGCGCTGCTATCAATTCGTCCAGCCTAAGCCAATCAACAGCCAGGCTGGGAACCGAAGAGCATCAGGTGGACTCGCGCGGGACTTTCGAGGGGTCAGGTAAGTAAAACGGGGGTTCGGGGGGGGGGGGGGGGGGCGGTACCGTCAGATGTTATTAAGGTGAAAGAACATTTACCTTTACAACCCCTTTAAGGATGTCCTACTATTAAGAGAGGCTCAAAAGTGTTTAAATAAGGCCCTGGTGAATGTTGGCAGGTGTGTTAAAAAGAAATTTTGCAAAAGGGGTATGTGGAAGTACGATGAAGAAACAAAATCAAATGTCGAAATTGCAAATTAATGAAAATCTTACCGCTGTGGGATCTCCTGCGTTTCCTGGAGAGACTCCCATGACGGAAACAAGTTGAATAAAAAATGATACACACTTGTAAAGCCATGAGTTCAGGAAAAGCAGTGAGATAATTTCATCTCCAGAAGGAGGGGCAAGAAAGGGGATATAAAATTGCCTGAATACTGAATAGAACCCTACGTTATGAAGCATAAGAAGGCTACATTTTAGGGGGTGCAGTTTGAGAAAACCAAAGTAGGGCTTGCAAAGATATCGGAGCACAATTTGGTAGTTCCAAGAGCACCCACAGCGATATATCAGATGTACAGTAGCATGAACTAAATTCGGTGGTGTTTTTCAAAGTGATTTTTTTTCAGCAAAATAAAACCTTGAGACATGGATGGATATGTGAGTTTGCTTTGTATGTGAGCACTACAAACCAAAATAATGCTATTTAATTCCGTTTTAACATTCAGTGTAGTTCCCCTTTAACCTAAGCTAGAATAATTTTTGCCCTGGGACACAACTTTTAATTCATCTCTGAGATGATTAGTCTAGAACACTGTAACGGAATGACCCGGGACATCCAGAGACTTTGTGAGGATGGGGGATACTCCTGTGTCAGCGTCACTGATAACTCTTGGGTCTGAGTCCACCCTGTGCCTTTTGGGCATGGGGTGGCAAGGGAATCATAATTCATGTATTACATGAGATAGGACATCAATAATAGTTCATATTGCAGGATCTTGAGAGATTGCAAGTTGTTGGCCCAACCAGTCAATAGTGACTCATTTCTAGTGACATGCTAATTGCATCAGGGCTTGGAAGACATTCCATTGTCCTTGTGTAAAGGTGTTGTAACGGACAGGTGTTAATCCCAGGTCTGCTCCCAGAACTCTAATTATGCATACTAAATACTGCTTACGTGTGATAACACTGTCTAGAGCAGTGTTTCTCAACCTTTTTCCAGTCGGGGCGCCCTTGAAAAATATTTTCAGTCTTGAGGCACCCCTGTCCAAGACTTGGTTCACGTCGCTGTGTGTTGCGGAACACGCCCAATATCGCGCTCGTTCTTGACACACAGACAAATGCTCTGCTCTTTAGGGGTGCCATTAATTCTTAATGGTGCACCATCCATTGGCAAACATGGGTTGCTTTTGTTGTTTAATTTAAAAAAAGGGTCGGGGACTTCTTTCTCCGCATTACTGCGGGTAGGGAATTGAATGGGCTGCCCTACACGCAGCACGCATCCACACAGAACCAAGAGCTTGTTCACATGTCAGGCTGGAGGGGCAGTAAAACCACATGGTTGAGCTGTTTTTACCACCCCCAACTTTTGCCCCTTTAGCTGCAGAGGCAACAGCTGGGGGTGTAAACATGCTGTGGCTGCAGCTGGAGGTATACCCAGGGTGATTGGGGCTGCACTGCAACTACCCCGCAACTGTGTGCATTGCATTTACGGGCTTAAAACAGGTGGTAAGGAGGCAAGATATGCCTCTTTACTGGCTGACAAATGCCCCTGAAAAGCGATATGAACACAAATTGCTTTTCAGAGGAGCAGCAGTCCTTGCTGCTATCTCGAACAAGCCCTACAAAAGTAGTTCTGATGGTACAGGAATAGGGGGGTCAGGATTAAAAGTAACATACATACAGACAGATGCGCACGTACACAAACAGACACACGTACAAACACACACAGTGTGTGTGTTTGTACGTGTGTCTGTTTGTGTGCGTGCGCATCTGTCTGTATGTATGTTACTTTTAATCCGACCCCCCTATTCCTGTACCATCAGAACTACTTTTGTCACACACACACTAACAGACATGTGTACACATGCACACATACACTGAAAGAAGAACTGTCAGAGCTGCACAACAACCAATCAGATCCAGAGTGCTGTAGCAATGAATGGAGGATGTGGGGTGTCAGTGACTGTGACAGCTGGTTATTCATAGTAGAGCCCCCCCTCACCACCTTACCCTTGGCCTCGCAGTCGGCACAGTACTTGTTGTCCTCCTCCCTCAGCATACGAGACAGGATGGCCTGGTGCTGCTCATTCAGCTTCAGGGCCTTTTCCCTCTCTGAGCGGGTGGCCATGTCTGCGGGCAGGGGAGCAGTGTTGGTCACGGTGGCTCTACTCTTTCTTCTTCCCCCTCAGGGAAAAGCGAGCCAGGCAGAGCTCAGGACGGTACCCACGGCTCTCACGTCACAGAAGCAGTGCGTGCGTTCGACCCTCCCATAGCAACCGATGACGTATTCGGTTGGCAAGACGCGGTCGGGAGGCCCGCACAGCCAGCACAGCTTCCCGAGTGCCGGGAAGTGAGTTTTACACAGCGGACCGGCACCGCTATAAAGACAAATGCCCAGCAGTAATGTTACAATATTTGGGGTCATTTTGCCGCGGCACACCTGGGGACTCCTCACGGCACACCAGTGTGCCGCGGCACACTGGTTGAGAAACGTTGGTCTAGAGCCTAGCCTATTGATGCTCAGAGGTGTCAAGCTGTATGTGGAGACGGAGTGGGTGAAGGTGTTTTGTTGTTGATTAAGGAATGTTAAGTAATTACCCTTAGTGTGTGATTAGGGGGGTGGAGATCTCATTGTCCCTTTGAATACTGTCACATGGTTGTACTGTATAAAAAGCTGAGAAGAAACCATTAAAGTGTCATTACATTTGGAACAAGCACAGAGCTGTGTCTCGTCTTGATTCTGGGCAAATGAAATGGAATCGGGTCCTGTTGGTTGGAGTGTCGATAAGCTGTCGTGACTGGGATGGAAGGTCGTAAACGGTGGTGACCGTTACAAACACTAATGGTGAACCTTGGCACCCCAGATGTTTTGGAACTATATTTCCCATTATGCTCTACTACACTGCAGAGTGCATGAGCATCATGGGAAATGTAGTTCCAAAACATCTGGGGTGCCAAGGTTCACCATCACTGGTCTATAACATTTTTATTTTTTTAAGAGGAGAAGCATCAGACACAAACACTATTCTGTGTCTCCTTGATGCCATCCCTGTTCAGGTATCATCCAGCATATGCTTTCTGAATTAAACTCCTTCCCCTAGATGATACAATAATCTTAAAGTGGACCTCTCCGTAACTTTAAAAGACATATATACATTTTTGATATGCCACAATTTCCAACACATTTTTTTGTTTTTATAAACTGCATTTTTGGCACAGTTCTCAGAAGTACTGTACAGAAAAACAAAAAGTAGCGCTCTATGGGAATAGCATAAGAAACGTATAAGTCTTTGGATCAATGAAAATGTATTTATTGCACTAGTAGTAAGTTCAGTTAAAACTGCAGCAACAGTCAATAATAGTAAAATACTTTCTGGTGGTTGCAACATCAGTCATAGATAAGGTACTGATATAGAGTAGTCAATGATACCACTGGTGAGAGGGGGTTAACATCGACCAGTTGATTAGGAGATGGAACGTTGAGCGGACTGTCACAACTGTATGGTGGTAATGGTATTCCGGTGTAAGAGAGGAGAAGGTGATGTCTCACAACCCTTGTGTCTGGCAGAGGGTAATACTCTGCTGGTATAGAGACATGCGGACACAGTTGGGGAAACCCTCAGGTGGGCACAGCAAGTCCTGCCATGATTTGTCAGTGAAAGCCCCCGCTGGGCAGCTGAGCCGTGTGCTGGCAGATCTGCTCACTGTGTCATACAGGAATCTCTGTGGGGGGAGGAGATGGGAAAGCCCAACAGGCAGACTGGAAGCCAGGCACGCTGGATGACGTCAGCCTTGCTATGGGAACAGGGGAAGCAGGAAGTGACCGGAACCCCTCAGTGGTAGTGATCGTAAGTTCAAAGGGGGGCATGATTTACATGTTTCACGCATCAGCGCTTTGTCAAAGTCACAAGGTGAACAGCAACACCATTATTTAACCACTTCCATACAGGGCTGTTATACACACATCCATACCAGGCCTATTCTGGCACTTCTCTCCTACATGTACAAATCATAATTTTTTTGCTAGAAAATTACGCAGAACCCCCAAACATTATATATGTTTTTTTAGCAGACACCCTACGGAATAAAACGGCGGTAATTGAAACGTTTTATCTTGCACGGTGCAATAATTTTTCAAATGCCTTTTTTTTGGAAAAAAATTGTTTCATGAATTAAAAATATAACAAAACAGTAAAGTTAGCCCAATTTTTTTATAAAATATGAAAGATGATGTTACACCGAGTAAATAGATACCTAACATGTCACGCTTTAAAATTGCGCACACTCATGGAATGGCGCCAAACTTTGGTACTTAAAAATCTCCATAGGCAACGCTTTGAATTTTTTTTACAGGTTACCAGTTTAGAGTTACAGAGGAGATCTAGTGCTAGAATTGTTGCTGGCACTCTAACGCACGCGGCGATACCTCACATATGTGGTTTAAACGGCGTTTACATATGTCGGCGGGACTTGCGCGTACGTTCGCTTCTGCGCGCGAGCTACTGGGGACAGGGGCGTTAAAAATTTTTTTTTTTTTTTTTTGTTATTATCACTTTTATTCCTATTACATGTAAACATCCCTTGTAATAGGAGTGTGTGTGACAGGTACTCTTTATGGAGAGATGCGGGGTTAATAAGACAACACATCTCTCCTCCAGGCTGGAAAGCATGAAATCGGTGAAAAAAAATTCACCGATCTCATGTTTACTGTTGCTTAGCAGCCGCAATTGTGGCTTTGTTTACTTACGGGGACCCGGGCGTGACGTCATCACATGGCGCCCGGGTCCTCCGACGGTCATAGAGATGACTGGTGACCATCTGGTCACCAGTCATTTCTATGCTTCCTGCCAGCGCCGGACGATTCGTTCTCCGGGCCCCCGATGGCACGGGAGAGCCCGGAGAAGCACCGGATGGCGGCGGAAGGGGTGGGATGTCCCTTCCCGCCGCCTGTAAGAATGATCTAGCGGCGGAATCGCCGCTATGATCGTTCTTACGTTATGCAGAATCGCCGGCAGAAGAGAAGGATATCTGAATGATGCCTCTAGCTGCAGGCATCATTCAGATATCCCCCCACAAAGCCCAGGACGTCATATGACGTCCACCCGGATCGGTAGAGGTCCTTTGTGGACGTAATTTTACAATGGGCTGGTATTGATGTGGTTAAAGTGATTGTAAACCCTCTCTGAGAACTTTCACCTACAGTTAAGCCTAGATTAAGGCTTACCTGTAGATGCTTGCAATTTCTCTTAGAGCTACATGGTCACTTTAGGAGATATTTGCAATAAATAATGCACCGATGTCTACTGAGCGTGCCATTGCTGAATGGCATCATGCTGTAAGTGTCGTCATCGCTGCTCGGGGCAGTCACAGCACCGGAGCAGCAATACCTGGAGGTTAGAGGGTGAAAGATGGATGCTTCGTGGAGGGCGAGGAAATCGGGGACATTGCAGGCTTTGGTTTCAGGTAAGTGACACATAATGGGCTACTATGCTGTGCATAGTAGCCCATTATGCTTTACCTTTGCAGGGAAACAAAGAGGAAGTAACCCCATCAGGGTTTACTTCCTCCTTAAGCACATTGGCAGGGAGGTAGAGGGGCAGGAATAGTAAAATCAAAGTCTGATGTTAACCCCTCACTCAACCTATTGCATATAAATACATAAAAACTTTAAAGAGATTGCAGAATGCCTATACAAATAAATTAATAAAAATAAAAAAACATTTAAAAATAAAACTGAAAATTAAATATTGAAAATAATTGATAATAATCAATCTACCTAAACATAATGAGAAAAATGATATATATAAGAAAATGAAATACATACCAAAGTATGTGCACGTGTGTCTGTGCAGACGCACACATACACACCCACCCACCCACCCACATATGAAACATACACATAAACATAAACAAAGTCATGGCCACCAAATAGACTAAAAATAATACTGAATAATGCTCAGTTGGCCCACAGATTCAGGCATACTGGCGGGCAGTGGTGGATTGCATTTGGTCGGTCACTACCATCTCGATCCCCATGACTGTGGAGGTATGTTTGTTACTTTTGGTTGAACCCCTGGCTACGACTAGGGCTATAAGGACTCTTCTCATTCTTTTGCTCTTCTATGCCAAGAAAATAATTATTCTTTCTTGGAAAAGCTCCTCTGCCCCGACGGTGACAGCCTGGAAGGTATTAGTCAACAAAGCCATCCCATTCTACAAAGCCACTTACTTGAGTAGAGGGGCATTGACTAAGTTTGATAAGGTATGGGGGGGATGGATGGCCTCTACGGACATGGCGTCAGACTGAGCTACATTGATAGAGGAGTTTAGTGTCCGACAGCTGCAGTGGTCGGGGAATTCTTTAGGAGGGAATGGTGGAGAAAAATAACCTTTATTCATAGGGGTGACTGTTCAATCTAGTTAAGGATCTTGTGGTAATCTATTGTTATAGATGGGCTCCTTGAGAGGGAATGGGGCCATACGTCCTTTGGTTTAGCACTGGAGCTGGGTGTAGGCGGAAGGGTCTTATGTATATTGTGTGGGGGGGGGACGGTTATGCTCTGGCCTCATCTCATTTCTGTTCATCCTAGTCCGTTCAGCGAATGTTGACGGTGTTTAATGCAAGTGTTTCTGCCCCCCCCTTCCTTCACCCCCCCCTTTTTTTTTTCTTTTTTCTCTACTCCCCCTTTTTTTGTTTTTCTGTCTTGTTCTGGTTTTGTACACCGGTCTCTGTGTTTTAACCGGTCAATGTTGGTCACGCTTGTGGCCTGTTATTGTATATGTGTTTTGAAAATTCAATAAAAATAATAAAAAATAAAATAAAAAAAAAGAATAATGCTCAGTTGGGTAGTAGAAAGAATGAATTTCCTGATGACGCAATCCCATTTGTGAACGCGTAGAGGCTGCTGGGAAAAAAACCTACGTCACTTCCTGCCAAGCGACAGTGAGGCTTGGAACGCACACCAAAAAAGGAAACCATAGGGGAACACACGCTGATACTTCTCACCCCACATACATCGCTGGATTAGCTTTGTACCGGCTTATGGGCACAAATAAATGTAAGTGTAACAGCTTTTTTTTTTTATTATTAATAAACAGTAGAGATATACTGCACCATGATGGCTGTTTATTTGTAATGAGTTTAGGTATACAATTAATCATGGATTAAAAATTAGAAAATTAATTATACTAAAAATATTTTAGGTAAATGTATATTTATATAATAAAAATAAATCAATAGGCAAAGCCAAGATAATAGTCAGGGATATAATTGTATACCTAAACTTCATAAAATGGCGAATGCTCAAAATTAATTACTGTAATAATAATATCAAATGGTAAATAATAAATAGCAATGGTAGAAATGTAGCAGCATGCTCTAGTGCACCGGAAGGCATTCGTACAATATACACACACATATATATGTGTGCCTAAAGATATTAGTAAGCAGCCCTATTGCCATAATGCTAACAATATGCCTAAAGACTGAAAGTAAATGTTGGCCTGACAGAACGTCAACTGTAGCGTTAAATGATGCCAAGGATATCTAGTTCTTCATTCAAGCCCTCAGAAGTACTGTGCCAAGTAATAAATACCTGTAACATAACTTTAATCCTGATGACTGTGTAGTAGCCTTTATGTACTGAGCTGTGTGTGAAAATATCTGACACAGCTCAGTGCCCTGCCTCTGCGTCTCACCTTGCTTGCTGTAAATTTACTTTAGGGCCATGTCACACTAGCGATCGTCTCAACAATGTATGCCACAAACATACCAAGCATTGTTGATTAAGGAGAATTTTAATGCAAAGTCAGCATGTTGAAATACAAAATATGTTTTGGGGCCATGCATGGGGTCACGGGCCTATTGAAAGACAAAGCTTGGTACACCCTTGAGGTAAATTGCTTACTATGTGACTGTCCTGTCTGACACTTCAGCACTGTTACCATACTTGAACTGAGTATCGTTTGGTGTGCAGCTTAGTCATCCAATGTGTCACATTACTGTTGCCAGAGTACTCGCCTGCTCCTACAATGTTCCTTGCCAAACCAACAAGCTATTGCTCCATTAATACTCCCTTCCTGAGTGAGATTCTGAAGCATTTCAGCCAGTGAGTAGCATAGCCATAACAGCCAATGAGTCTCTTTACTAATGCTGTTACCGGTAAGATGCCATTATTGACATGATCACTAATGTGGTCTGGTAAATCTGATCATTGGGGCAAGGAAGGACTTGAGGATATGCTTTCTCCCGCTTGCTGCATACTGTCCACATTTTTGTAGATTGAACCTCCTAGCCTAGGTGCAATAACATGACTGAAGTTAAAGGATGCTGTTTAAAAAAATCAAATAAACAAACACTGTTCTTGTATATTGTGACATGCCAAGAATTTATAGAAATCGATCAATCGGTAGTATGTCTTTTTTTTAAATGTTTTTGTGGAAAGACATTTGGTTAGGTCCACTTTTATTTTAAATAAACCCCAAACTTTGTATTGAAAACTTAATTTGGATTCTGTCTATGCCCTTATAACCCATAATTATCCATTGTGAATTCCCATGGAATATTAGCTGTATGTTCGAAACCCCAAATTATGTTTTCTCGATAATTCGATCTGTATTTCCCTAGTCTTGAGATATGTAATCATTGTTTGTTTGAAGTGCCTTCCACTGTATGCTCTTGCCAATATTATAGACATCTGCTAATACAATCGTTACAGAACAAATTGCTGTAAAAACAGCTTTCTGCTTTGCGCACTGGTCTGTTAAATCACACAGCTGTCAGATTAATCCCCAGTATGGTCTGCATAACATGGAAGTTCATAGTGTGCTTCTGACCTAATTCATCATGTTAAATTAATCACTGAATAGAATTTCATTTTATGGAAACAATTCTGTGTCGTCTATATAATGAAGATGTATTTTATATAAACTGTGAGTGACATCAGTGTTTTATGTCAAATCTCTGAATAGCATACCACTTAGAATCACACCTTTACTGAGTCAAGTTCACATTTCTTAGATACGTTTAGGCTTTTATTTTTATGCGACCCATGCTGATGGAAAGATGTAGACTAACTGATCCCTCCTGAAAATACTTTTTTATTAACACAGCAAAAACCTGTCCATCACCACAAACCGTATACAAGCAACACAATCTTACTAATAATATGACATAATTAACAAAGAAACTATGGATATACTAATACACAAGCAAGGGGAGAGATCGAGTCGGGCAGGAGCTACAAGGAACAGTGGGTGAGATGAGTCAAGAAGGGGGCCAGAGAGGGGAATCTGGCACAGGGGAAACTACTACAAAAGCAGCAAAATCGGGATAGCGGGTACAAAAGCAGAAGTAGGGCAAGAGCATTAGGATCAGAATGTTTAGCACACAGCACAAAATACTAAGGTACTGTGGAAAGCTAGAGCAGGTGCTGTATACCCTTCCAGTAGCCAGCATCAGGGACAGACTAATTCCTGGGACCTGCTGATTTCTAGAAGACACCTGCTGGTGGACACTACACCTTTCTAAGGGCAACAGAGCCACCACCCAGTGCTCTGGTTCCTGACAGTACTTGCTAAAATGTGCATTGGGGAGCTGCTGTGCTATATATATTCTTAATGTCACTCCAGGGCACCTTACCAATGCACATTAAAGCAATACTTTGCCTTGAGGCTGACTGTGTTCCAAAAATAATACATGTGCACCACAGTGCCGTTCACTCCTTATTGCATCCCAACACGCCCGGGCGTCCCTAATGGATGGGCCTCCCCTGCCTGAGAGCCTGAGCCGGCCACTCCCGTTCCTTCCACAGCCCAACGCTTCAGTGAGCATAGGGGGTGGGGGGCAGAGTGGAGATCTGGAGACTGACAGCAGTGCGCTGCTCATGGAGCTGTGAAAACTGAGCGACCGGTGTTGTTGGATTGCTCGGTTCTCAGTGTTAGAGGTGCAACCCATACAAAAAACCCCATACATCTTTTAAGTTATTTACACTGATTTGGGGCTGCAGCTTCTTTTTTTTTTTACTACAACACTAGTCTGTCCCACTCTGCATAGAGTCCAATCTGCCAGTGCCTCCCATCACTGTCCACCAGTGCCTCCCGTCAGTGTCCACCAGTGCCTCCCGTCGTTTTTTTTTATCTCCATTGTCATTTCATTTTGATTTTCATTTATACACAGGTTTTTCACAAATCAATATGTGTTTTTCACGCTTTCTCCCTTTTTTACAAAGGGACACACCTGAGGGAGGTTTGACCCATATTTCAGCTGTTTAAAGTGCCGTTTGATTTACTGCTTGATTAACTTAATTGATTCCTCCCTGCTGTAGGCAGGGCTTTTCATCACATGATTGTATGTTTTGTGTATATATTTCATTTGTAGTGTGAACCTTGCTAGCCATGACTAAGCACTGACGCCAGTGCGAAACGTTGGCCATACTGATTTTTGTGGGCTTGCAGTGACTGTATGCACAGTTGAAAATAAAGACATCTCTTTTAAAGAAAATTTTGGAGTGCGGCTGTCCAGCTTTTGTTCTTTTGTTTTTTGCCATTACCGCATTGCCAGCACCCTGGTGGTTCAACAACCCCTGATCATCACGAGGCTCACCTGGAGTGGTGAGAATTCTGTCTGAGTGCCTCCCGTCAGTGTCCACCAGTGCCTCCCGTCAGTGTCCACCAGTGCCTCGCGTCAGTGTCCACCAGTGCCTCGCGTCAGTGTCCACCAGTGCCTCGCGTCAGTGTCCACCAGTGCCTCACGTCAGTGTCCACCAGTGCCTCGCGTCAGTGTCTACCAGCGCCTCGTGTCAGTATCCACCATACAATAACACTGCTCGCTGATGTACCGCCCCCCCGCCGTTATTATGATTGACAGAGCACTTTGCCAATTGTGCCGTTATTGGCAAAGTGCAATGTCAATCATAATAATGGCGGGAGGCGGACATCAGCGAGCGGTGTAATGGTATATTATACCCGACACAGCGGGACATCCCCTCTGTATCATACAAGTGATTACTGATGATAATCCCTGCTCTGCAAGGAGATAGCAGACAGGGGAGTGGAGGGACGGTGACTTTCAGCATAGGAGGAGGAGGGAGAAGAGAGGAGGACACCTCCTACATGGGCGGCACAGAGAGGGCCCCTTCCGCCCACAAAAACATGTCTGCTTCCTCCCTGCTCTTTCAGAGGACTACAAGGGGGAGCCACTGCTCCTTCTATTGGCCAATAGAAGGAGCAGTGGCTCCAAGCGCGTAGCCCAATCAGCCTTTGTTCTCCCTGTCTGACCCTCCTCCCGGAAGTGTTCCTTGGAAGTAATCACGTGACCTGTGAGGCTGGAACAGACTTCATCCTGAAGGCCACAGGACAGGCCTGAAGACTCCACACATTCTGCTTTCTTCACTTCTAAAGCAGCCCATGGATCCGGGACGAGGACTACAGGATGTTACAGATGAGCCTTCTTTCCTTACCTTCTTGTAAGTGTGTTTTGTACAATGTGTCATTAAAAGAACCTCTTTAATACTGCACTAAAGGTGGTGCTTCCTTTGTCTACCCCTTTTTTGTTTACCACAGAGTCAGCTCTCTGAGGACAGCAGCCGCCATTGAACAGCCACATCACCTGCATTTTTAACCATTCAACTGCCTGTTACTACTATTTCCAATGGAATAATCACCATACTCCTACCCATACATGTACTTTGTATCTGCGCTGAAAGTTACCTCTCCTCAGGTATTTGCTCCTACTTCTGGACATAGATCGCTGCAGTATCCGCAGCGATCTACGCTTTGTCCGCCCCCCCCGCTGTCTTCTGAGAGGCACACAGGTCTCAGAAGACAGCAGGGACCAATGAGATAGCGCAGTGCAGCACGACTCATGCATGCGCAGTAGTGAACCAGAAAGTGAAGCTGCAAGTGATTCCCTTACCGAAGATGGCGGCAGCAGCACCCGACAGCAGAGGGACAGATCGGCTTCGGGTGCTGACATCGCGGGCGCCCTGGACAAGTAAGTGACCTAATATTAAATGTCAGCAGCTGCAGTATTTGTAGCTGCTGACTTTTAATTTTTATTTTTTCTCAGCGGAGCTCCACTTTAAAACTTTTTTTACAATTTTTTTTTTTTTTTTTATTAGTGTGAGAGAGCAGAGTAGCGGATGATAGAGGCATGTAAACTGACCACGGTTTCAGGGCTCAGCAATCATGATAAACCGTGGTCAGTTTACAGAGGGGAGGGCAGGATCAGCCAGTTTTTTTTTACAGCTTCCAGAGGGACAGGTTACACAGCACAAGCACTGTTTTGCTTTAACCTGCTATAAGGCTGGATTCACACCTATGCATTTTTAGTGCTTTTTGCATTTTGTAGATTTGCACAACAGTCCATTTAACATGGTTTCCTATGGAACATGTTCTGTACTGCAAATCTGCAAAATACAAAAAGCACTAAAAATGCATAGGTGTGAATCCAGCCTTATAGCAGGTTAAACCACTTTAAGTCTGCACAGCTATCAAAAGCTATTATTTTTTCATTTTGAAGAAAGTAAGGAGTGGATAAAAGCTCTGTTTTTTCTCAGCTTTATCTTATTAGGGAGATTTTCCTGTCCTGTAGACTTAACTGAAAGTCAAAGGTTATCTTTTTAATGTCGGGGAAATCCCATTTCAGACAAGTGTCAGCATTGGTGGCTTTACCCTTTATTTGATTTCTGGTGGCAAATAGAAAAATAGGCTTTTCCTGGCCAGCCTCACGTCAGCACACCATGGGTTAATCCCCTCCTCCCGTCCTCCAGTACCACCTTCTTCTTAGCTGATAAATAGGGGGCCCCTCCTCCCTTACTCCTTTTTTTTAGTTGGACTCCAGGCCACCAGACACGCTGAAAGAAAGAAGCTGCAGACAAGAAAAAAAAACCCACACGAACCAACCCACCCAGGTTCAAGTCTCTCCTGGGACTGGAAGGTCCAGAACAATAAAGGTAGTTCCTTTTTATTACACTGGACGCTCCATGCGCAGGAGCTATGCGGGCAGATTAAGGCTTAAAAAGCTTACCATTTCCTGGGCTGTGGTGCTGCTGTATTATCATGCTTTCTAAATATGCGCACCTTAGAGGCACGCTGGCTGCCTTCCCTGTGTTTTTCTGTTGAGGGGTGTCAGGTATAGCCTGAATATAAAACTTAGAGAGCCAGAGGATTCAGTGCTGTTTGCTACAGCTAGTGAGAAGAGTTTTTCTGAAGAGCCTCCTTCTTAGAGGGGGAGGGGTGGCTGGGCTGTGTCAGTGTGCACTAGGCTGTCTCCACTAAATGATTAACCTCATTTGTTCACACCTGCTAAACAGATATTCTCACAAATCCACTGCCACCCCAAATGATTCCATTACCAATGCAAGGTTATTCCATCTAAACTCTCCTCCATGGGAGGCAAACGACTTCAGAGTAAGGGGTGCCATGCTGTGGAATGCCCTCTCCCTGGATCTCAAGATGACCCCCAACCTGCTCCTCTTCAGAAAAAAATTGAAGATGGAGCTGTTCGTCCAGGCTTACGGATAAACATATTTTTTTCTCACACTTCGCCCTTCCATTGAAGGGCCCACTTCCCACTCTAATGACCATGAACCCGGAACGGCCCTGACTATTCAGACATCCATGATGTCAAGTACCCTCCTTTCTGATTCCCTTCTCTTTCTTTTCTTTTCTATTTTCTCTCTCTTATGCTTCACAGCTCTTTCCCTTGCTCCTCTCTTTTCTCTCTTCTTCCTTCCACACCATGGATTGATTCAGGGTAACATCTTACCAGCGGCGCTTAGACGCTCACTCTCCAGTGGGTATTTGGTGCCTTAACTAAGCTCAAAAATCAATCAATCAATCAAGGTAAAATTACTCAAAAAGAAAAAAAAAAAGCTTATTGGCTATGTCCTGTCTTTCAACAATACAGCATGAGCTCACCACAGCCCCAAAATGCACGAAGATCATCGGAAAGGTAGGAGGGGTCTACGGGGGCCACAAAACAAAAGAGTGCGACACCAGGAGGTGTTTTGTCTTATAGGAGCAGAAGCCCTAAAACAAGACATTTGCTGAAGAAAAAGTCCCGCCACCGTTCAAAATCTCGGCATGCGTCTGGGTCACGCACAGTACATAGATCCCAATCAATGGCCAGTCCAGGCCGCAAAGCTGATTAGACTGCGATGGTGGCAGAACCAAACACGACAAGAGGCCGTCCTGACGAGGGCCGCTGCTGGGCATATTTAGCGCCATCTGCCCCTGGAAAACTCTGATACGCAGATCCACAGATGATTCTATGTCACTGTCATGATGGCCTTGTAGCAGTATGAAAATCTTCCAAACTTTTTTTTTATCTTCTGGAGATTTGGTGAACATAAAGTGGATGAATTAAGTGGTCAACTTTGGAATTCTCCACTGTGATCTGTTAAATCTGCAGCCTGCACCTTCTGAAGTTCGGTGGGTTTGAGTGAAGGATGGCGGCTTCCTCTTACTAGTCTGTGGCCCCTGCCGCCTGGACTTTTCCTCCTGTCATTCGCTTAATTGCTTTGTTCAGTTTGGCCAAACAATAACCTCCCATTATAAGAAATGTCGAAGGCTTGTGTAGAGGTTCAGCCTGCCCCCCAGTGGCATAGCCATGAGGCTCTCATAGCAGTGACTGAGTGCGCCAGCGCTTGTAACAGGTCTACCAAAAGCATCAGCCAGAAGTCAGTTGCTAGATTCAACTATTTCTGGAAACTATGCCAAATCTTGTAGTTTCCTGGGTTGAATGCAATACCATTCCTAAAGTGTGTGTATATGTATATGTGTATATATATATATATATATATGTGTGTGTGTGTGTATATATATATATATATATATATATATATATATATATATATATATATATATATATATATATATATATATATATATATATATATATAGCTAGCTAGTTTTTCTCTGTTGCTGATTGGTAGGCAAAACCTGTCACTGCATAGGTTTGGTGCAAATCTGATGGCCAGATTGCCACAATTACTATTTTCCAGATGTGTTTCTGCATGAGCGTTTTTGATGCATTTTCAATGTGTTTTTGCCACTTTCCAGATGCGTTCCATACAAAAACAAGGCAACATTCTACTTTTGTTGACTGCACTAGAATGAGCTGTACTGGTGTGAACTAAGTAAATGGAGTCAAAGTTGTCACTGTTTATGCGTTTCTTGCGACACTTGCTGTCCCAGACACTAGAGGGCAGCATCCACCCTGGAAGTGCAATGCATAAACATATACGTCAGCCATCTTATTTGGATAAAGTTCAGAGAACTTGTTGCTGTAAATTGGTCTTCTGACGAGGTCTCGGTCATCCATCAACAAGCGATTTACGCTCTGTCAGCATGGGAAAGGACCATCATTCATAAACGAGCGATTTATGCTCTGCCAGTATGGCAATGGATCATCCTTCATGAACGAGCGATTTACGCTCTGCCAGTATGGGAAAAGACCATCCTTCATGAACGAGCGATTTACGCTCTGCCAGTATGGCAAAGGACCATCCTTCATGAACGAGCGATTTACGCTCTGCCAGTATGGGAAAAGACCATCCTTCATGAACAAGCGATTTACGCTCTGCCATTATGGCAAAGGACCATCCTTCATGAACGAGCGATTTACGCTCTGCCATTATGGGAAAGGACCATCCTTCATGAATAAGCGATTTACGCTCGATCGTTAGGGGTGTTGCTTGTTGCGTGGATATTTGGCAGCATACGTTCTGTTATAGCTGCCTTAATAGGCCTTAGAATTTTGCACAACCACATACTTGTGAGGTAACCTGTGCGATTTCATTTCTCTGCCACTGCAGACTGCATGCAGGCCCAAAATGCACCCTGAGCTTGGCAAGGCATCTTCTATCATGCTGGTATAAACGCATGGGCCAATCTCCTTTACCCGGCAGGACTGCACAGACAGAGAAGCCTTCCCAATTGCAGACCTCCAAGATCATTTACCCCATTGCATGGGGTCTGGCAATTCATGGTACGGAAGACCATTTCCAATTTGAATGTCTACCCTTCAGGATCAGCACAGCACCTCGAGTCTCTCCAAGATCTTGCTAGCTATCATCGCCGTTATACGTTTGAGGGGCATAAAGATCTTCCACTACCTAGATGACGTTTTGGTAGTGGCCCATGCAAGCGAGGAGCAGGGCCGGATTAACAAGGGGGCTGATGGAGCTGCAGCTCCAGGCCCCTTTCTCAAGATAGGCCCATTTGCCCAAAAAAAAAAAATTCAGAAAAAAAACAAAAAAGATCGACTTTGGGGGGTTGTAGCTCGACGACCAGAGGTCACAGAAACCCCACATTTGGGGGGTAGGCAGTTGAAGACCTACCCCACAACTGGTCAAACTATGGGACGACTATCATTTATGGTTCCGGAGATATGGGCCTGCTTGCACAGCCTGTCAGAAGCTACATTCAGAGCGGCCAATATAAATACAAGCTAACACACTGCAGCAAACTGATAGGATCACAGGGCATATAATAATTATTTGTATATTACTCATGGTAATTAACCCCTTGCCACCCAGGCCAATTCTGACACTTCTCTACTACATGTAAAAATCATCATTTGTTTTTTGCTAGAAAATTACTCTATGGTGGTTTTTGCACTTTTTATGTTGCACGATTCTGGCTAAAATGAGAATTGCAATTTTTTTGCTTAGAAGATAGATCACGATTCTCTCACAATTCTTGCAGGGTAACATCATCTTTCACATTAAAACAAAAAAACAAACAAAAAAAAAATGGGCTAACTTCACTGTTTTGTTTTTATGGTTTTTATTATTCATTGAAATGGGCAAATGCAGTGTGACATAAAATATAGCAGCAATAGCCATTGTATTCCCTAGAGTCTCTGCTAAAATATATATAATGTTTGGCGGTTCCAAGTAATTTTCTAGCAAATAATATTACTTTTTAATTTAAGAAACAAGTGTTGGACTTTAAGTGGTTAAATTTAGTTACAATGTTAGTTAGCTACAATGTTTCATTTTGTTTACAAACTTCGCAGACTGCCCAGATTTTTTCTTTATACACAGAAGTGTATCCCTTTGATCTAAGAAGAAAGCATTAGTTACAATGTTTCCTGTTAAAAACTTGGCAGACTGCCCGGATATTTTCTTTTGATAGCTGAAAGTCTCTCCACTTGTTATATGAAAGAATCGTCAAACTCTGCATTGGAGATCGTCAGGAGGGGTTGAATTGAGATCACAATTTTTTTAAAGATTAATTGTGCAGCTCTAGCACGGTATTTGCGCAGCAATTCTTCAAAAATGTTTTTAAAAAATAAAAATAAAATGTTATTCATTAAAAAAAACACTAGTTAGTTAAGTAAGCACAATTTTTTTTGGTATCCTAAGTGATGCTTTCAATTGTTTTAAGGTTACATGTTTAGAGTTACAGAGGAGTTCTAGTACTAGAATTATTGTTCTCGCTCTAACGATCGTGGCGTATGTAACCTGTGTGTATCTGGCTCTGATACTACCAGTGCATACCCAGCCACTGACTAGTATCTCTCCCCAGCCTGTCCCCACACACCCTCACACCCTCTCACCTGCTGACCTGTGGATGGGGGAATCACTATGTCAGTGTTATTGTGTTCTGCCAGTGAGTACAATGATCAGTGTTGCTAACTATAGCTGGCAGCACTGATTGTTTTGGGAAAAACCTAACAGGCTGGTTGTACTCAAGTCGATTAATAGATTGACTTGTGTAAAACCAGCTAGCCCATACATAAATCGACTATGGCTGGTTTCTGCATATTTGGCGTCATTTCAATCCATGTATGACCCGCTTAACCACTACGCAGTCCCTAAATATCCTTCCACTCCTGTACATAGTGCTCACTGTCATACTCTCCACACTCCTCTCCTGTACATAGTGCCCACTGTCATACTCTCCACACTTCTCTCCTATACATAGTGCCCACTGTCATACCCTACACACTCCTCTCCTGTACATAGTGCCCACTGTCATACCCTCCACACTCCTCTCCTATACAGAGTGCCCACTGTCATACCCTTCACACTCCTCTCCTGTACATAGTGCCTGCTGTCATACACTTCTCTCCTGTACATAATGCCCACTGTCGCACCCTCCACACTCCTCTCCTGTACATACTGCTCACTGTCATACCCTCCACACTCCTCTCCTATACATAGTGCCCACTGTCATACCCTCCACACTCCTCTCCTATACATAGTGTTCACTGTCATACCCTCCACTCTCCTCTCCTATACATATTGCCCACTATCATACCGTCTACATTCCTCTCCTGTACATAATGCCCACTGTCATACCCTCCACACTCCTCTCCTGTACATACTGCCCCATCATACCCTCCACACTTCTCTCTGGTACGTACTACCCTCCGTCATACCCCCACACTCTTCCTGTACATACTGCCCATTGTCATACCCTTCACACTCCTCTCCTGTACATAGTGCCTTTTGCCGTACCCTTTGCACTCCTCTCCTGTACATAGTGCCCACTGTTAGACCCTCCACATTCCTCTCCCTCACCTGCACATACTTCCCACTTATATACCGTCCATACTCCTCCCCTATGTCGCTTACCCACAAAAACAGTTCTTTAAAATTATACTAAATACTCTCAATGTTACCAGCTCTAGAATGGGCACACTTTTGTTAGTTCAACTAAAGGAAATCTCAGTTCTCATATTTGTTCTGCCCCATTATTAGTACTCATTTAATTTTGTGATTACTACTATGATGTATAGAGGAACATCGGGGATCTCAGCTACTCTAAATATAGCACTTATATAAAAAAGTGTCCCTGAAAATATTTTTTAAATGTTGGCAACTGTGCACTTAGGCACTGCCCAAGGACCACTGGGTCAGTAGGGGGCCCCATGAGAGGCTCCTGGGATCCTGTGATAATAAAGCGGTAGTAAACTTTCCTGACATTACTACTTTTTAGAGGCCCTGGGGTAGGTTATGCCACAACGTACAAGTATGCACAGCATATTAGCACATTAGTGTACACTTAAATTTTCAGACTGAGCACTCCAGTGCTGCGCTGTGATGAATCAGGCGGGGCCCGGGCACTTCCATCTTCACCCGGTCTTCCTTCTGGGATCTGTGCCATTGGTCACTTGCCTTGGCCGGGCTGCGTTCATGTCATTCCCACGCATTTATTTATTATTTATAAAAGGCCCCACCAAAATCCTCAGCACCAGGCCCATGATGTTCTTAATCTGGCCCTGGCGAGGAGTGGACAGCACAACGCGAGGTGGTGCGGAAGATTCTATCCGAGTTTGGCTGGATTGTCAACAAGTCCCTCCCAGGAGATGGAATACCTAGGGCTTGTTTTCAATATAAGCAAAAAGCCATGTGTCGCTACTAAGACGTAAAACAGCCGAGCTAGTAGCCCGTGTAAACAGCTTGAGGGAGTCCTCATTACTGTCAGCAAGGGACTGTATGACGCTTCTGAGAATGTTCACCGCAGCGATCCCAGCTGTTCCCTGGGCAAGATTCCATACAAGGGCATTCCAGGCGACTTTTCTGAGCCAGTGGGATGGCGTATCACTTCACCAAAAAGTCTGCATACCAAGAAGGATCCGCCAGGGCTTAGCATGGTGGACAGCACCAGAAAATCTGTCACGGGGCATGCCCTTCAGCCCCGGAGGCAAGAAGAGGAGCTAGACCTCAGACCGTTAGACATGGTCAACCTGTTTTCAATGTATCTACACCGCTCTCTACAGGTGCGCAAAACGGATTCCCTTTTCGTCCTGCCATCATTACCAAAAAGAGGACAAGCCGCCTCAACAAGAATCATATCTACCTGCATCACCTATCAGTCTTACATATGAGAAAGCAGCATTTCCAGTTGTTGTCCGAGTCTTGTATATATTTTCCCCACCCTAGTTGAGCTAAATTAAATCCCATGGTGTGCTGACGTGAGGCTGGCCAGGAAAACGGAAAATTGTTATTAATACCTACGGTAATTTTCCTTTCCTGGCCTGTCCTCATGTCAGCACAGCTCTTTTCCCTCCCTATAAGTTAAGTGGAACAAGGGCAAGGGAGGAGGGGCCCCCTATTTATCAGCTAAGAAGAAGGTGGTACTGGAGGACCGGAGGAGAGATTAACCCATGGTGTGCTGACGTGAGGACAGGCCAGGAAAGGAAAATTACTGTAGGTATTAATAACAATTTTCAGTTTTCTCTCACTTTCATTGCCAGTGACATTGTTAATTCAGACAGAGCGTGTATCTTACTAAGGCCTTGTGCAGGTTGCAGTTTGCATATCGCAGGTGCATTTTGCATTTTTTTAATACACATGTTTAAACCATTAAAGTTTATGGAACCAAAAAACAGAGAAGTCCCTGGCCCTTTCCATAAAATATACAGATATGAACTACATCCATAGGAAACCATGTTAAATGGACTGTAGAGTGTTTGTTTCTTCATAACTGAAAATGCACAACAAAATACACAAGTGCGAACCAGGCCTAATGTCTTGTACACACGATCGGAATTTCCGATGAAAAAAGTTTGACGGAATTTTTTCATCGGATATTCTGCCCCATCTGACTTTTTTCTGTCGGAGTTTAGAAATAGAACATGTTTTTTTTTTTTTTTTCCGATGGAAATTCCGATCGTCTGTGTGGAACTCCGACGGAGAAAAAAACACGCATGCTCAGAATCAAGACGACGCATGCTCGGAAGCATTGAATTTAATTTTTCTCGGCTCGTCGTAGTGTTTTACGTCACCGCGTTTTGGACGGTTGGAATTTGGTCTGACAGTGTGTATGCAAGACAGCTTGAACAGAATTCCGACGGAAAATTCCATCGGATTTTATCCCATTTGTAATTCCGATCGTGTGTACAGGGCATAAGGGCTCATTCAAATTAGTGATTGAGGGGCACTAAAACCTTGCTGTTGAGCCGAGTTCTTACTGCTCCCTAACCTTTTATCCTTTAGCTGCAGAGGCAGCAGCCAGGGGTGTACACATACTGCAGTGATAATGCTTTGCAGACCTAACAGAAATGATATGCCCTGTCAATTTTGGCAGGCAAAGCAGCCAGTGAGCGTCAATGGGGTTGCTCTGCAAGCAGTGGTGTATTTAGGTTTTGTGCTGCCCTAGGCCTGACTAAACTCGTGGACCCCCCTTATTTAAATATGACCCACCCCTTCCTGTCAAGGCCACACCCCTTTCTATTTAAGACCCACCCTAGACCCACTCCACTTTTTGAGTAGGAACACTAGTTCTGAAAGCCTGGTGCAATGGATTCCCTTAATTTCCTCTCACATCCTGTTTGGCTATGGGGCAGGAAGTGAAGGGAATGGGACAGGGTCACAGGGATGGTAAAAAATAAACTGACAGGGGCTATAACCCTCCCTATCCAAAATTAAAAAAATAAGTGCTGCCTATAGTTCTACTGTAAGCACAAATTTCGGATAATTTTATGGAGAGGACAACGAAGATATAACCATGCCAATGGTGCAGCAGAAAACATAGCACAGTGAGGAAGGTTTGTGGTCCAGGATGATAGGACAGTCAAAATTAGAAGCAGCGCCCCCCCCCCCCCCCACACACACACAGTTGTGGAATGCCTGCCTCCCGCATACCGGAAGCAGTGCGGCTGCTTTATGGGGGCGCTGGACTAATTTGCCTCTGAGCCCAGTCCAGCCCATAAGACTGGCACTATACTAACAGTGTAGCACAAGCCAGCGGGGACCCTTTCCGTGCTGCCCCTCTGCAAAGTGCTGGCCTGGGCCTTGTTGGCCTAGGCCAGGATACAGCGCTGTCTGCAATCCCTCTGCAACCTCATACAATGCAAGCGGTCCAGCACACTAGTGTGGGGTTCAGGTGGTTAAAGCAGGTGACACAATGCCCCCTCACTGCCTGCCAAATGCTCTCTGAAGAGTAAGCTGAATTCTGGTTGCTCTTCAAAGACCAAAGCATGTGTAAACAAGCCATAAGGGGGCAGAGACAGCAATTAAAACCCGACACTGAGCCCATTCACACAGGGACGACTTTGGATCCGACTTCAAGTCACCCAAAGTCGCCCCTAGTCGCCTCAAGTCGCGCTGCATGAGAAAATCAATGTAAGTGATTGGAGCCGTCTTAATGTACACTACTGCAGTCGCTCCGACTTCAAAAAAGGTTCATGTACTACTTCAATCCGACTTCTAGGCGACTTGTAGGCATTGATTTCAATGGAAGTCGCCTCAGAAGTCAGATCACTGTCTTAACAGAAGCAACAATACAGGAAGATAATCGGCAGAAAATCCGACAACATTTTTCCGATGGAGCATACAAACGGTCGGATTTTCCGAGAAACAGCTTGTCATCACACAATTCCCATTGGAAAATCCGATTGTGTGTATGAGGCTTAAGGCAAAGTTATAAGTCCTGTTCGTTTTTTTGCCTCCAAAGTGAGTGAATCCCTGGCTGTCACCCGAACAAGTGTCCCCAATGGAAGATTTTCCTTCTACTCCAGTTCGGGTGACAACACAAAATTTGAAATTCACTTTCACATTTACTCTTGGTAATAAACAAGACAACCAGAAAGAATGACTCTTCCTAGAATTGGCACAGACAGACAGACACTTTTCCTAAGAGGTGTTCTAATCCCTCTCCACTATCCAAAACGAAAAAAAAAAATAGTTTTGACTTTATTTAAACTTTAATGATGAAAGAAAACTTCACTGAGTAATATCATAGTTACAAAATGATCCTAAATCAGTATTGTGGGCACTCAAGCATCTTTAGAGTCTCAGCCAAGGCCATATATTTTTGTAGCAATGCATTCAATTATTCAAATCTATATTTGGAGAATGTTACTTCCTTTCAAGGTTTTGGCACAAAACAAATACAAACGCTCTCCTCCATAGAACAAAGGACAGCCTGGCTAAAGTAACCCTTCCAATCTTCAGTTAGCTAAGGTTTTGTTTTTTAAAAGGTAATTTGGTGTCCTGCCACTTGGCGGCAGTAGATGCTCGTGTTTTCAGGTCCTGTAGAAGGCAGAGTTGTCCCGGAGGAATCACCAGAGTGAATTCAAAGTCTGCAGCTGCATCCAGGCCTGTGAGACTGAATGTAACCATCCCCTCCTCCCTACAATTGCTGAATTCAGATGCAGAACTGCCTGATGGTAACAATTTGGCGCTGTAGCACCTACAGCCATTTTAGCAGATGAAAGACCGTGTCCACAACATTGGCAACATTTTATAAAATCCCAAAAATCCCTTTTAATTCTCAAAGTAAATAATTGTATTCATATTTTATTGTTTTACTTAAAGTCAGGATTGTGGTTTTACATACCATGTTCTTTATGTTAAAAGTATGAACGTTTCACTTTAGCTACATTGGATTAGCTGCAAAGATCTAGCTCAGGTTCACATTGATGTGATTTGGCATGCGATTTGACATGTCAAATCGCATGCCATATCGGCAGCTATTGTGATTGCTATAGCGACACCGACTTTGCGGGGCTGCACGATTCCCAAAACTAGTTTATGTACTACTTTTGGCATCTTCGGGTGCGATATCAATAAACATCTGTGCAGGAACCCGCACAGATGTCTCTGAAATCGCCCCCGAAGTCGGACTCACATAGGGGTGTAAAATAGTGCGATTTCAGCTGAACTCACACGATTTCAATCCCATAGCAGTGTGACCCTAGGCTACATGGACATTTTTTGTTTTTGTTTTAATAATCAGTGTAAAAATACCAATTAAGTGGAATCTAATGAATGTTGACTTCATTTAAAACCTTGAAGGGTAAGTTCACCTTTGTAAAAAAAAAATGTTTTTTTTCTAAATTTCAGTTCCCCTATGCACCAATATTGCATTCATGTACTTTTTTTTTGCAAAAATATCAAAGCTTTCCATTAAATCTACAGTCACTTACTTTTGTTGTCCTAATCCACGTTTCCATTAGTGATGTCTTACTTCCTGATCAGACTTTAGGTCATGACACAGGAAGGATTTGACCAGCTGACCTCATTAGCACACACCCTACATCATCCACCTACCCATTCCCAGGTGCACGTTTTGTAAATGAAATGCAATCAATCAGTTATCACCCTTTTCACTAAATACACAATCAGATTGCATAGTGTATGGCCATCTTTATACAAGTACATAGGAGGGAGTGGACAAAAACACCTCATTTACAACTCTGCATTGCGGGAACTTGCATTCCCACATGCGTTTGTTTTTTATTAATTTATTTGTTTTGGGGGGACGTTTTGGAGCATTTTAACTCATCACACACAGAGCAGCCCATCCACCTGAATGTGCCGTCCTACACACAGAAATCGCCCCAAAGAAGCTTCAGAACTTTTTTTTTTTTAGAGTGGAGCTTTGGACGTTTTTTTTTGTGATTTTTGATGCAGCGCATTTCTGAAATACAAGGAAACACAGATGTGAATGGAGCCTCATTGTTCTTGTGTTACTGTACAAATTTCAGATTTTTGAGACTTTAAGTGAGGTTCAAGGGGCCGTTCGTGTCCCCTCCTCCATCTCGGTTCAATATTTAACCACTTCATTACCGGGCATTTTCACCCCCATCCTGGCCAATTTTCAGCTTTCAGCACTGTCATGCTTTGAATGACAATTGCGCAGTGCAGTTTATCTCACAAATAGAGCTTTCTTTTGGTGGTATTTGATCATCTCTGCAGTTTTTATTTTTTGCGCTATAAACAAAATTTTGAAAAAAACACAATATTTTTTACTTTTTGCTATAATAAATATCCCAATTTAGAAAAAAAAAACATTTTTTTCTTAGTTTAGGCCAATATGTATTCTTCTACATATTTTTGGTAAAAAAAAATCGCAATAAGCGTATAGTGATTGGTTTGTACAAATGTTATACCGCCTACAAAATAGGGTATAGATTTATGAATTTTTTTTTTATTTACTAGTAATGGCGGTTATCTGCAATTTTTGTCAGGACTGCGACACTTTTGACACTATTTTGGGACCATTCACATTTATACAGCGCACGGTGCTATATATATGCACTGGTTACTGTATAAATGGGACTGGCAGGGAAGGGGTTAACACTAGGGGGCAATCAAGGAAATGTGTGCCCTAGAGAGTGATTCTAACTGTAGGTGGAGGGGACTGACTGGGGGAGGTGACCGATCAATGTCCCTATGTACAAGGGACACACCATCGGTCTCCTCTCCCTGACAGGACGTGGATCTCTGTGTTTACACAGAGATTCTAGCGGCCGGGAGGCACGAGGACGTCATATGACGTCCACCCAGGATGGCAGAGTCACCTTGTGGACATCATATGTCAATAGGCGGGATGGGAAGTGGTTAAAAAGGAGGGCAGGAGGCGGGACTTTGCATGAAGCACACAGAAGTAAATCTTTTTTCATTTCCATTAAGTGACGCTTCATTAGGTCATTAATCTGTACAGTTATCAACTGCAATATGTGTAAATATGCATCAACTACTGCATGTATCTGTAAATATATGAAATTTCCTTGTTGGAATGTTAATTACTGTGCAATATTTGGTGATAATGTATATAGCATAATGCATAAAATTTAAATATGAAATTATATGACAATTTGAACCAATTAACCACTTAAGACCCGGACCAAAATGCAGCTAAAGGACCTTGCCCCTTTTTGCGATTCGGCACTGCGTCGCTTTAACTGACAATTGCGCGGTCGTGCAAAGGGGCTCCCAAACAAAATTGGCGTCCTTTTTTTCCCACAAATAGAGCTTTCTTTTGGTAGTATTTGATCACCTCTGCGGTTTTTATTTTTTGCGATATAAACAAAAATAGAGCGACGATTTTGAAAAAAATGCAATATTTTTTACTTTTGCTATAATAAATATCCCCCAAAAATATATATAAAAAAAATGTTTTTCCTCAGTTTAGGCCGATACGTATTCTTCTACATATTTTTTGGTAAAAAAAATCGCAATAAGCGTTTATCGGTTGGTTTGCGCAAAATTTATAGCGTTTACAAATAAGG
The DNA here is from genome assembly GCF_905171775.1 of Rana temporaria. Classification (NCBI taxonomy): domain Eukaryota; kingdom Metazoa; phylum Chordata; class Amphibia; order Anura; family Ranidae; genus Rana; species Rana temporaria. The sequence continues at coordinate 114,303,129 of NC_053495.1, forward strand.
GGATAGTTTTATTGCATTTTTAATAATTTTTTTTTTTTTTTTACTACTAATTGCGGCGATCAGCGATTTAATTTTTTCGTGACTGCGACATTATGGCGGTCACTTTGGAAAATTTTGACACATTTTTGGGACCATTGTCATTTTCACAGCAAAAAATGCATTTAAAATGCATTGTTTATTGTAAAAAAAAGACAATTGCAGTTTGCGAGTTAACCAAAACTCGGGGGTGCTGTAGTGGTTATGTGTGACCTGAAGTGTGTTTACAACTGTAGGGGGGTGTGGCTGTAGGTGTGACGTCATAGATTGTGCCCCCTATAAAAGGGATCACACGATCGATGACGGAGCCACAGTGAAGAACGGGGAAGCTGTGTTTACACACAGCTGTCCCCATTCTTCAGCTCCGAGGACCGATCGTAGGACTCCAGCGGCGATCGGGTCCGTGGGTCCCGTGGTCCTGGCCACGGAGCTTCGGACCCCGCCGCGGGCGCACGCCCGTGACCCACGGCTGGACAATGGCACAACACGTACCTGTACGTGCATGTGCCCAGCCATGCCATTCTCCCGACGTATATGTGCAGGAGGTGGTCCTTAAGTGGTTAAAGACTATCTGTTTATTCAATTTATCCATTTGCTTTCTTGTGCTTCATGCAAAGTCCCGCCTCTTTCCCTTCTTTTTATTTATGTACCAATTTCAGTTTCAGGCACTTTTCACATCTAGCTTAGTGGGAGCAAATGTTTTGTTTCTCGTTTTTCCTGTGACACGCATAGGGCAGCCTTTTAATTTTAATTGGCTGCACTACATGTGGTTAATGGGACATTTGAGAGTTTTGTGGGTTGTGTGTGTGTGTGTGTGTATTACTGTGCGTTTTGCAGCATTTGCCCCTCGTTTTCACATTGCAAAATGTGTGTTTGCTTCTGTGTTTGGTGTGCCCTTAACAATTAATGACACTGAAAGTGCAACTAGTAATTTTAGGTGTATAAACATGGCCTTACACGATGCAATCTGATTGTATATTGTGTATTTAGAGAGAAGGGTGATCACTGATTGCTTTTATTTCATTTAAAAAAACGTGCAGCTGGGAATGGGTGGGTGGATGATGCAGGGTGTATGCTAATGAGGTCAGATGGTCAACTCCTTCCTGTGTTATGACCTAAAGTCTGATCAGGAAGAAAGACATAATACTAATGGAAACGTGGATTAGGACAAGAAAAGTAAGTGACTGCAGATTTAATGAAAAGCTTTGATATTTTTGCAAACATGTACCGTGAAACCTCGGATATACTATACGCGCACTGTTTTAAATAAAATCCTGACTTGGTTTGCCAATGTTGTCTCACAAAACAAGCAGGATTCAAGCAACAGCAGTGTGCAGTACCACGTTTGGCCTGAGGTGGGGAGCTCCGGAGCCGATTGGAGCCATTTGGAAATGCTCGGAAATACTTTCAGGAGTTCAGCCGAGCTGTCCTCGGGCCTTTCCGAGTGTTTCCAAGGTTCTCCGGTGCCCCCGCACCTCTGGCCATATGCTGTATTACATGCCATTGAAGTCAATGTGGAACAAATTATTTTCGCTTTGATATGCGAGTGCTTTGGATCACGAGCATTCTCCTGGAACGGATTATGGTCTTAATCCAAGGTTCCACTGTACATGAATGCTATATTGGTACATAGGGGAGCTTGAATTAAGAAAAAAAAAGTGTACAAAGGTGAACTTACCCTTTAACCACTTCCCACCCTGCCACTGCACATATACGGCCGGGTTGGGTGCTTTCTCCTATTGAGTGGATGTTCAGGAATGTCCCTCAGAAAGAGAGGGATCGTGCTAGTGCCCACGCAGCGGCGCGATCCCCATGCGCTTGTGTCACTGGGACATGCTGCATCTCCGATCGGGGTGGAGGGCTCTCTGATTGGGTGGGCTTGTGTCGTCTGCAAGGTGGAGATTGGGCCTATCCTGGGGGCATCTAGCTGCCAGGCTGTGTGAGGGCCTATCCAGAAGTAAGAGGGCAGAGCAGCCTTGTGTGTCAAGCCAGGGACCAAGCTGGTTAGCAGAGGTGAAGCTTGAGGAGTATCTGGTATGCCATGCTAGGGGCCCAGCAGAGAAGCGGGGGTAACGTTTGAGGGGATACCACCTCCAACCTTGGAGGAGCTCAAGGAAAGGAATTCATAGTTAGTGAATCAGTGGATCTAGTGAGAGACCAAGAGCTCAGTATTGAAGAACTATAAGTTGTAGAGGAGCTGAAATAACTGATACATTGAGTTAGGAACTGTTAAAGGACTGTTACCATAGGAGACAGCAATCCTGCACGTGCAGAAGTGGTGCCTTGCTGGAGATTTCCCTGTACAGCTGTTCTCCTATTAAAGTCTCTGAGTCTGGCAATTGAGTTTGCAACTATCTAAGGGTGTCCTGGCCCTAAAATTATAAAAAAAGACTATCAAAAGAAATAAAACTGTGATGGAGTTAATAAAATGATTATTTTGTGTTTGTTATTTTTCTCCTAAACCACTCAAATTTTGCTTTCCTTTCTTATATTGTTTTATTTCTTCTATTTCTTGATCTATCTATCTATCTATCTATCTATCTATCTATCTATCTATCTATCTATCTATCTATCTATCTATCTATCTATCTATCTATCTATCTATCTATCTCTATCTATATATATATATATATATATATATATAGAGATGTGTGTAGGTGTATACAATAGTGTTATCTTCCTTGAATAAAGTTTTGACAGAGTTACAGTAAATCTCAGCCCAGAGTGAAGACAAGAGACAGATGGTTTAACTACTAATCCTAAACAGCTGTTACTCGTCTCCTTCTCACTCCTTCCGGCCCCCTCCATTGAGTGAAGCAAAGATGGCCCCCGTGAGTCTGAGTGAAAGACCTTGTGTCAAGAATAGACGTCACAAAAAGAAAACCTTATATGGACTAAGCGAATCAGATGTGCTCATATGAATGATGTCATTCTGTCTATAAAGCTGTGCTGACAATAAAGCTCCCTCTCTCTCTCATGCTGCTGGGGAATGGAGAAGGATGTAGACTGACTTCCCTCGTGTCTGCATGCTGTTACTATTATGAATTCGGATCAGAGGCAGAATGGTTATGCTCTGGAGTTGTGCCAGGGGCCTATCCTTTTCAAAACCTCTTTTACATCCAAGAAGTGTCTGGCACCCAATGACTGTCACCATCTTTGCACCCACTATGCCTCACAACCCACCACCTAATGAAGGATGTCAGCTATCTTTGGCCTTGGAGGTTCTCATTAGACCAAAAGAGGTATAAGACCTTGCTACAATGGTGCTGTTGCAGCCACAGAGAAGGGGACATAAAAAGACCGCTCAGCATTGCAAGAGGAGCAAGCTGGCATATGTTAAAACACACAAATACTTACAGACACAACAAAAACGTCCGGGCGGCAAGTTTTTTTGGCACATGAGCCACCTCCATGGTAATTACTGTATAATGTGATTAATCAGAGTATCTAGGTGGGGCACTCATGTGTCAACCCCTTGGAGGCTTGAAAACATTTAAATTGTTTGCTTTCTTGTGTGCATTAATCTTTTTCCTCCATACTGTACTCTGAAGGTTGTAACAGGTTCAGGAATTGACCGCCTTTGGAGGACCAAATGTTCTTTTGTGGGGAGAATGTGTAGCGGGTGCTGCTCAACCTGCCTGCGGCCCCGAACCTTCGGCCAGCTGCGTTGACACAGACAATCACTGACAGGTTCTGAGGGAGAGCAAGCCTGTCAGCAGCTGCGGGGGGAATTTGCCCCCTCCCTCAACTAGGGGCTGAAGCTGTTTCTGAGGTTGTGAGGCAGAGTACAGAACCAAATATACTCAAGCGACTCCTTCGGGGGTGGCGCTATATCCCTCACAGTCAGAACATTCCTGCTCTGGCCATGTCCCCTGTTTCAATAGCGCTCCCCTCTTACTCGTGTCCCCCAAATTTAGAGCACTCCTGACTTGGCCATGTCCCCTGCAGTGAGAGCGCTCCTTTCCTGATTGTGTCCCCTGCTGTGAGAATGCTCCTCTCCCATATGTGTCCCCAACTGCTAGACTACTTTCCTTGCCATGTTCCAGTCAAAGCACTCTTGTCCTGTAAATGTCCCCTGCAGTCAGAGTGCCCTTCTCCTCCCTGTTGTCCCCCACAGTCAGAATGCCCCTCACCTGCCCTGTCCCCTGCTGTCTAATCATGTCTGCCTTGGTTGTGTCCACTGCAGACAGAGTGCTCCACTCTTACTTGTGTCTTCTGCAGTCAAAATGCTCCTTTCCCGATCATGTCTCCCACAGTCAGAGTGGTCCTCTTGCCAAGAAAGGACCATTCTGACTGCAGGAGACACAACCAGGAGAGGAGTGTTCTAACTGTAGGGGTCACGACCAGGAGAGGAGCATTCTGATTGTGGGGGAAAAAGCCAGAAGAGGACATTCTGACTGCGGGGGATTCAACCAGGAGAGGAGAATTCTCACTGCGAGGGAATGCTCTGACTTCGGGGGACACAGCCAGGACAGGACCACTCTGACTATGGGGAGTCCCCATGTCAGGAAATGGTTCACCTGCTGGTGGCACTGGGGTTCCCAGACATGAAGGTTATAGTTCCAGTATCCACCAGCAAGTGTCTCCCAGCTGCCAGCAGTTCCTAGCAATTAGTCTTCATCTGATGCTGGTGATCTGTGTCCCTAATCCTTCTCTCTAACCTGGGGTATTCGTTGATCCCCCTACTTCAGGGATATGCAATTAGCGGACCTCCAGCTGTTGCAGAACTACAATTCCCATGAGGCATTGCAAGACTCTGACAGCCACAAGCATGAACCCAGAGGCTGAGGCATGATGGGATTTGTAGTTTTGCAACAGCTGGAGGTCCGCTAATTGCATATCCCTGCCCTACTTAATCCTGCTTTGCCCTGTTTTTCCCACCATTTGTACATAGTTTAGTATACTTTCAGTTAGTTAAGGTAGGTTTTGCTTATTAAGTTCACTTTGTTTAGGTTCACCAGGTTGTATGATTGTTACTGTGTTTATCACCTGTGCTGTCCTCTACAGTTAGGATGCATCTTTCCTGGCCAAGTCCTCCTGCAGTTAGAATGCTTTTTTCCTGGCTGTGTCCCCTGCAGTCTGAGTGTTTCTGTCGTGGTCTTGTGCCCTGCAGCCAGATACACTGTTGCTTGGAATAGAAAGTCCATCAATAAATATTCATACACACACTCACACTGTGGGGGAGATTTACTAAAACTGGAGCACTCAGAATCTGGTGCAGCTGTGCATGGTGGCCAATCGGCTTCTAACTTTAGCTTGTATAGCCACCCTGGCGGTATGATTATGTTTGATTTTTGCGTCTCAAAGCGGTACATTGTTTTGCATAGAAATTTGGCGTTTTATATTTTAAGCCTTTAATTCTTAATAATAACACATTTTTTTCCCTAAATAGCTTCCTTTACCTTAGTGCAGTCCTCCTTCACTTACCTCATCCTTCAATTTTGCTTTTAAATGTCCTTATTTCTTCTGAGAAATGCTCACTTCCTGTTCTTCTGTCTGTAACTCACCACCGTAATGCAAGGCTTTCTTCCTGGTGTGGAGAAAGCTTCTTGAGGGGGCGAGCAGGAGTGTCAGGACGCCCACTAACACACAGCTCCTTTCTCTATCTGCAAAGTAGAGAGAGTGTCCTGACTTGCCTGCTCGCCCCCTCCCCCATCAAGAGGCTTTCTTCACACCAGGAAGAAAGCCTTGCATTGCGGTGGTGAGTTACAGACAGAGGAACAGGAAGTGAGCATTTCTCAGAATGAGGATGAGGTAAGTGAAGGAGGACTGCACTAAGGTAAAGGAAGCTTTTTAGGGAAAAAAAAAATTCCTTTACAACCCCTTTAAATCTGTCCAAACAAGAGTCTAGTAGATATCCCGGGTATAATAAAGTTTGAAACACTAAATCATAAATTATAATATAATAAATAACTATAAATATGTATAGAAAATAAAAATATAATAATAATAAAAAAAAATTCCCCACCTTTCACTATCGCTCAATTCTGCAAGTGATTCTAATTTATTATCGCTGTTTTCTAGCTGCTCTAAAACCACTTTTGACATAAAGAAAGAGGGGGGAGCGAATGCCAAATATATGCTGTGCCACATCCAATATTCGAGAGAGAAAGATTTCCCCTGGGTGGACTTTTAGGGCACTAGTAGTATTAATATCAGGTATACAAAATATTTTAGTAGAAAGAGATGTTATCCATAATTGAACATAATAAAAAAATACATATAAAGATGAAAACAGCGATAATAAATTAGAACACTTGCAGAATTGAGCTATAGTGAAACGCAAGGAAATTCATTTTATTATTATTATATTTTTATTTTTTATAATTATTTATAGTTATTTATTATATTATAATTTATGATTTAGTGTTTCAAACTTTATCATACCCGGGATGCCTACTAGACTCTGGTTTGGACAGATTTAATTGTGTTATTACTAAGAATTACAGGCCTAAAATATAGAACGCCAAATTTCTATGCAAAACAATGTACCGCATTGAGACGCAAAAATCAGACATAATCATACCGCCAGGGTGGCTACACAAGCTAAAGTTCGAAGCTGATTGGCCACCATGCACAGCTGCACCAGATTCTGAGTGCTTCAGTTTTAGTAAATCTCCCCCACAGTGTGTGTGTGAGAATATTTATTGATGGACTTCCTATTGCAAGCAACAGAGTATGGAGTGCTCCTCCCAGGGGATATCTTTCTCTCTCTTGACATAAATGGACACTTTTTGGTTGTCATGGACAATCTCACGTTTGCAGGCAGAAAGAACAGTATATATAATATTAGTGCTGTCAAGCGATTACAATTTCTAATCGCGATTAATCGCATTAATGTCATAGTTAACTCACGATTAATCGCGCGATTAAGGAGGTTCACCCTTTAAAACATTTTTTTTTTTGTTTTCTTATTTTTTTTTTTTTTTTTATAATATTAAATTGTGTTTTTTTTTTTTTTTTACATTTTGATCACTTTTATTGCTGTCACAAGGAATGTAAACATCCCTTGTGACAGCAATAGGTGGTGACAGGTACTCTTTATGGACGGATCTGGGTCTAAAAGACCTCCGAGCCCTCCTTTGCACTTCAAAGTATTCAGATCGCCGAAAACGGCGATTCTGAATACTGTGTACTTTTTTAAATCCGGCGCCATTGGCAGCCGAGAAACCCGGAAGTGACGTCATGACGCCGCTTCCGTGGTTTCAATGCGGAGACTGAATCAAAGCCGTTTACGGCTTAGTGTCAGTCTCCGCCTGAACACAGAACGCGGCGGATGGAGGATCGGGTCTCCCAGTGGGATGGGAGTCCCGGTCAGAGCGGCGAAAGGCGGCGGGAGGGGGGGGATGTCCCCTCCGCTCCTCCGGCATAACAACCGAGCGGCTTTTAGCCGCATCGGTTGTTATGTTTGGATAGCCGATCGCCCGCTCTAAACAACGGTACCGGGATGATGCCTGCGGCTGCAGGCATCATCCCGGTATAACCCCCGAACGCCGCCTCGTTAATCGCGCGATAAAAAAATTGACGGCGTTAACATGGGTTTGTGTTAACGCCGTTAATAACGCGTTTAACTGACAGCACTATATAATATAAAAGTGCATGCAGGTCACTGGACAAAGCACTAGGGACAAAAGAGAGGTGAAATGATTTCATACAGTAATGTAATCTGTAAGATTACAGTGTCCTGTATGTGTTATGAATTTTGTACTTTTTTAATTTGCGTTGCGACGCTTGCAGGAAATGGAGCCTGGCACACAGATGCATTGGGTGGAGGACACAGCACGCAGACATCGCAGGATCCTGGGGACAAGGTAAGTACACTGCGCCAGGATCCTAAGATGCAATCCCGAGTGTGGCTCGGGTTACCGCTAATGGTACTGAAATTTAACCCTGAGCCACACTCGGAATACCACCAGGGAGGTTAATTAAGCTTTGGCAATAAAAAAATGGAAGCCGATTTGTTTCTATGTAGAATTGCACCATATTTTGCAAGCTCCAGTTTTAGTAAATCTGCCCCACTGTTTTTTTTTCTTCATATGACTGCATAATGTTTGTTATTCTGTGGATATTAAGCTTGGTGCATGCACATTTCAGTAACCTAACAAGGTTGGTCACAATATGTATTTATTACAGGTACTTACTGTATATTGCACCATCAATTTACACATGGCTTTACATATATTTCCAATAAATCTACCAGCATGTCTTTGGAGTGTTGGAAGAAAACAGAGTACTCGGATGAAATCCATGCAGGGCCAGGGAGGACTTGCAAACTCTGTGTAGTTATTTATTTATGTTCTGTTTAATGTAAGCTTCAGGTAAATGTTGTATGATACCGTATTTATCTTGCTATAACGCGCCCCGGCGTATAGCGCGCACCCCCGAACTTGAAGGAAAATTCATGGAAAAAAAAATACTTACAGTTTGGATGCCCCTCGTCGGTGTCTTGCCCGTCGTCCATCGCGTCCATCGACGGCCTCGTCCGGTCCGCCGTCCTTCTGCGGCCATCATGGTGTCCTCCCCGCTCGATCCCCGCTTCCTGCTCTGTTTGAACCACTGCGCCCACATATACCGAGCGCAGTACACTCGGGTATAGTCGGGCAGGCTCAGCTCCTCTCGCGTAAAGGACGTACAGGACGTGACCGCGAGAGGAGCCGAGCCTGCCCGACTATACCCGAGTGTACTGCGCTCGGTATATGCCGGCGCAGTGGTTCAAACACAGCGCGGTAAGCGGGTATCGGTGTATATCTCGCACCCACGATTTTGCCCTGATTTTCAGGGCAAAAAAGTACACGGTATATGCCGATAAATACGGTACTTTAGAAAAGTCTAGGGGCCGCTAACACTATGGCATACCTTCCAACATTTTGAGATGGGAATGAAGGACACCTACTTGCAAACCTATGTAGGCATAGGACATGCCCCCTGACACACCCCCTTAAAGGCGAATTACCCAAAAAAAGGTTAATTTAATTCACAAGGACTTTTGTTTTACCACTCCAATTCCTTTATATTGGCCTTTAAAATTTACAAATGCAGCAATTTAGAAATTGGATGAAAGGTCTAGCATTGGGAAACACTTTTTGAAAGATTAAAAAGTGCATTTTATATAAAACGATATGGATCAGACCAAATGAGGGGCAAAGAGGGACATTGCTCCAAATCAGGGACAGTCCCTCCAAATCGGGGACAGTTGGGAGCTATGCTATGGGGCTTATTTACTAAAGGAGGAGAGTGCAAAATATGCCTCAGCTATTCATGGTTAATTAAGCTTTGACAAAAAAAAAAAAAAAAAAAAAACTGGAGCTGGTTGGTTTCTATGCAGAGCTGCACAAGATTTTGCACAATGCAGTTTTAGTAAATCAACCCCAGTGTGTGTGGATATCTGCACACGCATGCAAATCTATGATGCAAGTTTACCATAACAATTTATCCCTGTTCATTCCTTTTAGTAAATCAGGCCCGTTGAACCAACTGTAGAAATGGCTATGTTCTTCAGAAGTTTATTAATATAAGCTCATCACTATGACAGCAGCATCCGATAGCAGAACTTTAATGTGTTTTACACCAAATGTGTCAAGATTCATCTTTTTGATGCTGCTGTTTTAATGATGGTTTATAGATAGATTATTAGTCTTCTGAAAAGCATATCCTTTTGTGGGCTGATTTTGGTTCCTCCAACATACACTTCATGAGCTGAAGATTTTTCAGGCTTATTCAACAAAGAAATTCAAAGAACAGTGATAACAATCCATTAGCCCTTAGCAACCACCAAGAAATGATCTTAGTTAAATATAGTAGTTTTGATTGGTTTCTATGGTATGCTGCACTTAGTACATCATCATTGATCATTTCACACTTTTCAAATAAGCTTGTTTATTTGTAATTCTTTGTGTTTGCCACAAGAGGGAGATCTTCATCCAGGACCACAACCAGAATGTGTTGACTTGATGTGTGGTGTAATTGACTGTATACATTTGGTTTAAAACACTTATGTTTGACAATCTTAATTTGAGCTGTCTTTTTTGGAGAATTTTGTTTTGTTTGTGTGTGTTTTTTCTATTTAACCAGGTCTCAGAACATTTAAAAAATCCTAATTAGGACAAGCCCAAACTCTGATCCCCCCCACCATCTGATCAAACATGCCCGTATATATGCAGGGCCCCATCATTTCTTCAGAACGTTCACAGTATGGGAATCAGGGGAAAATGTTTTGTTTGGGAAATGCGGATTCCTTTCTTTTAGTCATAGTAATTTACTAGATCTTTTTTGTAACTGTAGGATAACTATAATGCTTGTGTTCTGTTTCATTTTAGCTTGTTTTATGTTAATAATTTGAAATCTATTTTTTTCATTATTTGTACAGAATCTTTCTTTTACAAATAAACTTTAAACGCAGGGTACGCCCCTGTGCCCCTGGCTTTGTTCGCAAAGCCGGTTTTGCTTTTTATTAAGAAAGTCTAGTGCTGCCTCCTCACTTTTGGACTTCCAAGCAACCGAAAATATTTTATATTATTTATATATTTCATAGTTATAGCTTTTTATGGGCTTGCAGAAGGGATTTACCCTCTCATCCAGTGGTGTGTGAGGTAAGTACATGCAAACAGCGTGAATTACAATTATTTTTAGACAATTTTCATCATAGCAGTAAATGACCGAGCATAAGTTGAGTGCACCACTTGCTGGCTGTAATAAGTTAAAATGAAATGTTCAATTTGCAATATTTTATAATTACTTGTTAAAAAGGAATGTAAAAAAGTACTATACACAAAAAGTCAAATATACTTCGGCCAGTGCTTCTATATACTCACTATTCATTCACTGCTAGTATTATACAGACATTCATTGTCATATGAACTCCCAAATGACATCTGAAAGGCTACGTTCACATGACAGTTGGTGTGATTCAGTAGATTCTTGCAAGCGATTCTAAATGCTGCCTGCAACCTCTGTGTTTAACCAACAAGCAGCTGTCAGCAGTAGAGTTGGGTCGAACAACCCTTGGTTCAGTTCATGCCAGAATTTTCAAACATTGCATCAGTTCGGATCTGAACCCCATTAAAGTCTATGGGAGCTGAACTTGAAAAATCAAAAGTGCCCATTTTAAAGGCTTATATGCAAGTTATTGGGGTCTGGGTACTGCCATGTGGGACATATATCAATGAAAAAAACATTTAAAAAAAAAGATCGTTTTTAAAGGAGCAGTGATTTTAATGATGCCTAAAGTGAAACAATAAAAATTTAAAATTCCTTTAAATATAATGCCTGGGGGGTTGGTTCACTTATGGCCCATACACACGACCCAAACAAATTGTAAGAAAAATACAGCTTTCGATGTGATTGTACGATAATCTAATAGTTAGTACTGAGCTTTTGATAGCCGATCACGACAGTTCATCTGATATTATCCGATCAGACAAGTGCGAAAATGTTCCTCGTACGATACCAGATTGTACGATATTCATTTGGTCAGTACAGTTGTCGTCCGAAAATACAAATACACCACAACATGACATCACTTCCAATTTTCGTACGAGACTTTTTGTGACTTTAGTAACCTATTAAATTTCTACTTGTGACTAGTAAGTGGAAAAAGTCATCCGATTTTCAGATCGTGTGTATAGAGCATAAGTCTGCCTGTAAAATGGTGCATCTGTGCCGAGTATAGAACCTGCTGCAGTAAAACTGACTCTGCCCCACACCCCAAAAAACCTTAACCCCATCTTGATGGGGACAAGGGCCTCTTTCCGACAACCCTTGCATGTGGTTGTGGGGGTCTGCGGGCAGGGGAGTTTATCGGAATCTGGAATCCCCTTTAACTAAGGAGGGACCCCCAGATCCCAGCCCCCTCCCTATAAGAATGAATATGGGGTATGTTGTACCCCTACTTATTCACCAAAATAGTGCGAAAAGGCAGTTTTTGACAATACCTTTATTAAAAAAACAATGTCCCCCAATGTAGATCCATCGTCAATAACGACGCCTGCCGCACCACCAAACCCGAATAAAAAAAAACGCTCCACTCGAGACGAAGGCTAAACACTGAATGCCTGCTCTGCTATTTGACAGTTCTTAAATAGGTAAGGGGCAGGTCCACCTGGTAATGTAATCTTGTCGCACTGATCCCCCCCCTCTTGTGACATCACCGACCGAACAGGGCGCTTCCATTTATTAAACCTAGGTCTTGGGTCACAAATTAACACAAAATAACCAGGCATTTCATCTATAGCGGGCTTGTAGTTTGCACCCAAATAGTGTCATACTGCAGTTACATGGCACAGGACTGATGGTATAAGTTGCTTTGACAGGGTGTGTATATTACCCAGACTGCTGTGTATACAAAAAAGTGTTTACATCATTCAGTTCTTGATGGTGTCCCTCTGGGTTTCATGCCAAATCTGTAGACTTAAAAGGCAATTGTTCATATTTCAGCAATGCATGTAGTTGAATTGAAGGTTTGCTCAAAAAGCTGACTATTAATTTGGCAGACGCTCAGTACAGTTCTTTACTATAATTATTAATATTATTATTAATCCTAATATTATTCGTCATAAATTCTATTATGTACTACTTCACCATAACACTTTACATTAGGGTATACACTAAACATAGTTTTAAACTGAAACTCAATTTTTTAGGGAAAAAAAATCTATTTTGGCTCCACTCTAAGTAAGTATCCCATTCAATTCCTTCTTCCTGGGTGCAAAGTTAAGAGGGTCTACTTGCTACAGTCATGCATTTGTAACAAGATAAAAATTACTGGATGATGCAGTAATATAATCGCAGGAACAAAAATGACTTTAGCTTAAAATATCCCCTGGCGTTACAAGTAAAATAGTTGAATTTTTAACAGTTTAAAAAAATCATTAGCAGTTACAGATAGAAAAGAAGTGATAAACTTAAATGACAATAAATCATAAAATGACTCATCTAGCTATTATACAGTACACGATATACAGTCAGCACTCGAAATTTAAACTCACCTGCTCGCATTAGGCATAAGTGGCAAAAAGAAATTAGATGAAAAGATAAGCACTGGGAAACACTTTTTGACAGATAAATAGTACAGTTTTTACAGAACTATATATATCAGACCAAAATGAGGGACAAATGAGGAGGAAAGAGGGACAAAGAGACTTTGTCCTAGACATATGCACTGTCGAAAAATTTGTTCGTTTTCATTTCATTTTTTTTTTTGAAAAAAAATTGTAAAAATTTGAATTCAATATGTTCCATTAGTTTAGATGCGGTATTCGTCATTTCAATAATTCGGGAAAATCCGAAATTCGAATATTCGGAAATTCGAAAATACAGAAATCCAAAAATCCAAAAATCAGAACGAAAATCAAAATATTTGAAAGAATGAAAATTAGAAAATCTGAAAATAAGAACAAAAATACAAGAATTCAAAAGAGCGACATTTATAAATATAGAACTATAGAGTACACTATCCACTGACCCCGACTGACACTGTCCAATGCTCTACTGACACCATCCTCCGCTCTATTGACATTGTTTACTGACCTACTGACTGACACTGCCCACTGCCGTACTGACGACACTGTCCACTGCCCTGCTGATATTATCTAGTTCCCCGCTGACATTCCCCACTGCTCTACTGACTACCACTGGCTCACTGACATCGTCCACTGCTCTATTGATACCATCCACTGCTTTACTTGCACCAGCCTCTGCTCTACTGACACTGTTCACTGCCCTACTGACTGACACCACCCACTGCCCTACTGATACCATCCACTCCCTTACTGACACTTTCCACTGCCCTATTGACACTGTCCATTGCTACACTGACTGATGCTGTCCACTGCCCTACTTACTCTGCCCACTGCCCTACTGACACCATCCATTACTGTACTGACACTATTCATTGCCCTACCTACAATGTCTGCTGCTTTACTGACAGCGCCCACTGCCCTACTGATACAATCCACTGCTCTATTGACACCATTCACTGCCCTACTGACATCGTCCACTGCTCTATTTGGCTGATACTCTGCACTGCCCTACTGGCATCATCCACTGCTTTACTGACACTGTTCACTGCACTACTGACACCATCCTCTACCCTACTGAGATTGTCCTCTGCCCTACTGATTTTATCCACTGCCCTGCTAACATCGCCCACTGCTGATACTGTCTACTGCCCTAAAGACACGGTTCTCTACTCTACTGACACTGTCCACTAGCCTGCTGACTCCGTCCACTGCTCTATTGACACCATTCACTTCTTTACTGACACCATCCACTTCTCTACTGACACTGTCCACTGCCCTACTGACTGACACCACACACTGACCTACTTATACCGTCCACTGCCCAATTGACACTTACCACTGCTCTACTGATTGACACTGTCTATTGCTCTACTGATTCTATCTGCTGCCTACTTACTGACACTGTATACTGCCCTACTGACACCGTCCACTGCTCTCCTGACTGACACTATCCTCTGCTCTGTTGACATTGTCCACTGCCCTACTGATTGACCTTCTCCACTGCCTAACTGACAACATCCACTGCCCTACTGACACCACTCACTAATCTATTGACACTGTTCGTGCCCTACTGACTGACACTGCACACTCTGCCACTAATACCATCCACTGCCCTACTGATACAGTCCACTACGCTACTGACATTGCTGTATGGACTAACGCCATCCACTACCCTACTGACATCATCCACTGCTGTACTGACACCATCCACTACCCTACTGACACCACCCACTGCTGTACTGTCCACATCCACTGCCCTACTGACATTGTTCACTGCTTTACTGATAGCGTCCACTGCTCTACAGACATTGTTCACTGCACTACTGACACTGTTAACTACCCACTGCCTTACTGATACTATCCATTGCCCTTTTGATTGACACTGTCCATTGCCCTACTGACACAATCCACTGCTCTACTGACTGACACTATCCACTGCCCTACTGACATTGTCCACTGCTCTACCGACTGACAACATCCACTTACCTATTGACACTGCCCAGTGCCCTACTTACACCATCTACTGCTGTTCTATATTGACAGCATCCACTGCCCTACTGACTGATACCCTCCACTGCCCTAAATACTATAATAATATTGCCATTCTAAATTTCCCGATTAGTTCCAAATACAGATCTACAATAAATGTCTATTCACTACACAAGCATTTGATCGTTAGTAAGTGTATACAATTAAAACATTGTCTGACAGGAAAATAATGCAATCAAAAGTTGTTTGATGAGCAGCCAAGAATGATGTATTCTATATAATTCTGTTATATTTTACAGTATGCATACTGCTAGAACGATACCTGCACAACCAGAACAATAATTAAAACCAGTAAAAGAAAATGAATTATTGGTTTTGGTCAACCTCTTGTGTGATACACAAATATAGATACATGGAAAATAAAGACACAAGTCCATGTAATTGAACCAATAGAAAAAAATATATAAATATATTTAAAATCATACACTATACAGAACTCTACAGCCACAGTTGATGCAGAGTAAAGCAGACAAAAACCCTTAAAGCATGATACCATTTTCTCTAAAGGGCAAACAGATATTCCCTGGATCAATCTTTGGTTTTATTATTACTTATTATTATTATTATTATTATTATACAGGATTTATATAGCGCCAACAGTTTGCGCAGCGCTTTACATCAGGGAAGACAGTACAGTCACAATACAATCAATACAGGAGGGATCAGAGGGCCCTGCTCGTTAGAGCTTACAATCTAGAAGGGAGGGTCAAGTGGAACAAAGGGTAGTTAGCTGTGGGGGATGATCAGATGGACTCAAATGAAAATACAGTTATGGGTGGGAAGGGTAGGCTTCTCTGAAGAGAAGGGTTTTCAGGGATCCTCTAAAAGCTGATAGAGAAGGATATAGATGGATAGATTGGGGTAAGGAGTTCCATAGGCATGGAGAGGCTCTAGAAAAGTCCTGGAGACGAGCATGGGAGCAGGTGATGAGAGCGCTAGAGAGTAGGAGGTCTTGAGAAGAACGAAGAGAACGTACAGGTTGGTATTTAGAAACTAGGTCAGTGATGTAGCTGGGGGCAGAGTTGTGAATGGCTTTGTAGGTAATTGTTAGTATTTTGAATTTAATTTGTTGGATGAGCGGAAGCCAGTGGAGGGATTGACAGAGAGGAGTAGCAGAGCCAGAGACAGAGCGGTTGGTAAGGTGGATTAGTCTGGCAGCAGCATTCATGATGGACTGAAGGGGGGATAGAGTATGCAGAGGTAAGCCAATGAGGAGGGAGTTGCAGTAATCGAGGCGAGAGATGACCAGGGAGTGAATTAAGAGTTTTGTGGTGTCATTGGTTAGAAATGGGCGTATTTTGGAGATGTTGCGAAGGTTGAGGTGGCAAGATTTGGACAGTGATTGAATGTGAGGCTTAAAGGAGAGTTCAGAGTCCAGGACTACTCCTAGGACCTTGACATGTGGGGATGGGCAGATAGTTGTACCATTAATTTTGACAGAGAGATCAGGGGAAGAGGCACGTGGGGGAGGAAAAATTATAAGTTCCGTTTTGGATAGGTTGAGTTTGAGGAAGTGGTGTGACATCCAAACTGATATATCTGATAGTAAATTTGTGATACGTGAGGAGAATGAAGAAGTGAGTTGAGGGGTAGAGAAATAGATTTGAATGTCATCAGCGTAAAGATGGTATTGGAAGCCGTGGGAGGCTATCAGCTGACCCAGGGAGGAGGTGTAGATAGAAAATAGGAGAGGTCCAAGAACAGAACCTTGGGGGACCCCAACAGAGAATGGAAGAGAAGAGGAGGAAGTAGAGTTGTAAGCAACGCTGAAGGTGCGGTTGGATAAGTAGGTGGAGAACCAGCGAAGAGTACAGTCACGGAGACCAAAATTGTGGAGTTTTTTGAGGAGGAGTGGGTGGTCAACCGTATCGAAGGCGGCAGAGAGGTCCAGGAGTAGGAGCACAGAATAGTGTCCCTTAGTTTTGGCTGTTAGTATATCGTTTGTTAGTTTTAGGAGAGCAGTTTCTGTGGAATGTTGAGGACGAAATCCAGACTGAAGGGGATCATGGAGGTTATTTTGAGCAAGGTGGACGCTTAGTTGGTTGTAGACTAGACGTTCAAGGAGTTTGGATAAAAAGGGGAGCAAGGAGATGGGGCGTAGGTTGTCAAGATTGGACGGGTCCAGTGAGGGCTTTTTAACAAAAATTGGGAGAGAAAAAAAGAATTGGTCAAAAAGGAATACGGATAAATATGACTGCAATTTATTAATTATCCACATAAAAAAACACATTAATAACACAAAGAGTGCCAGTATCTCCACAGCACTAATAAAATTAGACGTTAGTCTAAACAAGGACAAGTGGCCACCACAATCATACACACAGCTTACATACACCTGCAGGAATCAAAGAACTGGGGCATGATAAAGAATATATAAATCACAGGGCTAGATTGAGGATAGTATAGCTGCAAAAAAATCTGTGAAGCTGGATACAGTTCCAATCAATTCTATCACCAGTTCATAGAGGACAAATTCCACATGGAGATGAAGTAGATAGAACTACAATTCAATGGTAGACAGCAGCAAGTAAGTCATTGGAAACACTGCTAGTTTGGCAGTGATAGGTGTGATTACCATATAATGGGATCTGTTTGAACCAAGCAAGGATTGCTGTAGAGGCTGCAATCAGCAAGATGTACCATACTTTGGTACAGCTGAAAAACCAGATCACAATATCAAAAACTGCTTATTGCTTAGATCTTACCACCCTTGGAAAGTAGTCAGTATCTGTAGATTTCAGAGATTCCTCTGATTACAGAGGCCGGCGTTTTTTTGCAGATTCCTTCAGTGGTATGGTGGGAGGTGCGCCCTCAAATCAGGTCCTCTGCATACCAAGGCCAGACCATTCAGTTCCAGGGTGAATAGATGCCTTTGTAATGTCTTTGAATGCCAGTAGATGGCAGTGTAGATAGGCAATAAGAAGTCAGCATGCAGTTTTAAATACTTGCTGTATGTCTCAAAGTGATGTCCGTGCAGTGGTGTATGCTGCAGTAAAAATAGATTCTTAAGTTGGGAGAGAAGGCCCCCAATAAAAATATAATCAGGTGGCTGTAGTGGTGGTCAGTCCTGCTTCATCGCTGATAAGCGTGATGCTTACATGTTTCGATCCTAACAGATCTTCATCGGAGCATAGATGTGTGTTCAAGATCTCCCATTAAATAGCCCAGGGTCATTAGTAATTGTTTGATTTCAGCTGGGTTAATTAGAAATCAGATACATCCAACACAGTGACATTCAAGACAAACAGACTAACTAGTGGAGTGATATGGTAGCTTTTGCCGGAATTTTTTAAAATACCCAAGTAAAAAATAAAATAAAAGTAGTGAATATAAAGAATTATTATCTTATCACATTAGAAATAAAGATTGTATAGCAGGGTGTATCCTGTTAATAGGGAAGATGACACTGGTTTGAGGAAAAATGGTATAGGTAAATCTAAAAGGTATATATCAACCAATGAGGTTATTAACCATTTACGTCGCAAAGGGATAATTTACATAGATTTCCATTCCTCACTCAGTGCCATATCTTCCGATTTTGCACACAGGTATTGCATATAGTTTGAAGGCACTCAGGTATAAGTCTCATGTACAGGCAGATCAGGAAAGAAAGAGGGGGGGGGGGGGGGGAAGGAAAAGGAGATGGAGTATTATGGGGTGAGATGAGGCAGGGAGTTTAGCTATAGTAGAATAACAAATTGCCAGTAATGGATGCCTTTTTCATGAAAACATACAGAATACTTAGATTGAACATTTTTTTAGAGTCATCCCATTAAAATAGGGGGGTATATATAGGCAAAAGATCAGCTAAACTTGAAGAGGATAGAATGACCCACAGTAGTATTCCATTCAATATGGCAGCATAGGTCATGTACCCTAGGTAATTTAAGCTAGACATAGAGGGTATTTCAACAACCATAGTAATACCTGTGACCCATAAAGGGCGATCTAGGGGTCCAAAAAGACCGCTAGATTGCATTCATTATTTAACCCCTGAGGCTGGAGACTGCCTATATTGTATATCCACATTTTCTCTTTGCGATAGAGAATCCTGTCAAAATCGCCCCTCCTTGGGGGTAGATTAAGCCTATAGATACCCCTACATCTAAGTCCATCCGGGACACCATTGTGGTATTTTAGAAAATGTAGAGATAGTGGTCGATCGTCATCTTTTTTGTTAATGCTTTGGACATGTTCACTTAGGCGGATTTTCAGTTGACGTTTAGTCTTACCGACATACATCAGACCGCACGGACAGGTGAGTAGGTAGATTACTCGAGTAGTCGAGCAGTTAATGAAACTGTTGATTCTGAAGTGTTTAGTGCCATCGGCACTATGAAAGGTATCAGTTTTTTCTATATATTTACACATGGAGCATCTACCACAGGGATACATCCCTTTTAGAGGTGGCAGATCTGTAAGCCAGTTGGGTTTAGTAGTTCTCTGGTACTCAGAGTGTACCAGACAGTCTTTTAAGTTAGTGGATCTTCTTGCTGTTAGAAGGGGACGATCACCAACAAAACTTCTTGCTAAACGAAGTGTGGATAGGTTACAAGCACCTAAAACTCAAACCACCCCAATCAGGATAATAACAAAATATGGTGAACAGTGGGAAAAGGTAAAATCCATACTTAATCAGCACTGGCACATATTATCTGAAGCACCCATCTTGGGAAGTTTTGTTGGTGATCGTCCCCTTCTAACAGCAAGAAGATCCACTAACTTAAAAGACTGTCTGGTACACTCTGAGTACCAGAGAACTACTAAACCCAACTGGCTTACAGATCTGCCACCTCTAAAAGGGATGTATCCCTGTGGTAGATGCTCCATGTGTAAATATATAGAAAAAACTGATACCTTTCATAGTGCCGATGGCACTAAACACTTCAGAATCAACAGTTTCATTAACTGCTCGACTACTCGAGTAATCTACCTACTCACCTGTCCGTGCGGTCTGATGTATGTCGGTAAGACTAAACGTCAACTGAAAATCCGCCTAAGTGAACATGTCCAAAGCATTAACAAAAAAGATGACGATCGACCACTATCTCTACGTTTTCTAAAATACCACAATGGTGTCCCGGATGGACTTAGATGTAGGGGTATCTATAGGCTTAATCTACCCCCAAGGAGGGGCGATTTTGACAGGATTCTCTATCGCAAAGAGAAAATGTGGATATACAATATAGGCAGTCTCCAGCCTCAGGGGTTAAATAATGAATGCAATCTAGCGGTCTTTTTGGACCCCTAGATCGCCCTTTATGGGTCACAGGTATTACTATGGTTGTTGAAATACCCTCTATGTCTAGCTTAAATTACCTAGGGTACATGACCTATGCTGCCATATTGAATGGAATACTACTGTGGGTCATTCTATCCTCTTCAAGTTTAGCTGATCTTTTGCCTATATATACCCCCCTATTTTAATGGGATGACTCTAAAAAAATGTTCAATCTAAGTATTCTGTATGTTTTCATGAAAAAGGCATCCATTACTGGCAATTTGTTATTCTACTATAGCTAAACTCCCTGCCTCATCTCACCCCATAATACTCCATCTCCTTTTCCTTCCCCCCCCCCTCTTTCTTTCCTGATCTGCCTGTACATGAGACTTATACCTGAGTGCCTTCAAACTATATGCAATACCTGTGTGCAAAATCGGAAGATATGGCACTGAGTGAGGAATGGAAATCTATGTAAATTATCCCTTTGCGACGTAAATGGTTAATAACCTCATTGGTTGATATATACCTTTTAGATTTACCTATACCATTTTTCCTCAAACCAGTGTCATCTTCCCTATTAACAGGATACACCCTGCTATACAATCTGTATTTCTAATGTGATAAGATAATAATTCTTTATATTCACTACTTTTATTTTATTTTTTACTTGGGTATTTTAAAAAATTCCGGCAAAAGCTACCATATCACTCCACTAGTTAGTCTGTTTGTCTTGAATGTCACTGTGTTGGATGTATCTGATTTCTAATTAACCCAGCTGAAATCAAACAATTACTAATGACCCTGGGCTATTTAATGGGAGATCTTGAACACACATCTATGCTCCGATGAAGATCTGTTAGGATCGAAACATGTAAGCATCACGCTTATCAGCGATGAAGCAGGACTGACCACCACTACAGCCACCTGATTATATTTTTATTGGGGGCCTTCTCTCCCAACTTAAGAATCTATTTTTACTGCAGCATACACCACTGCACGGACATCACTTTGAGACATACAGCAAGTATTTAAAACTGCATGCTGACTTCTTATTGCCTATCTACACTGCCATCTACTGGCATTCAAAGACATTACAAAGGCATCTATTCACCCTGGAACTGAATGGTCTGGCCTTGGTATGCAGAGGACCTGATTTGAGGGCGCACCTCCCACCATACCACTGAAGGAATCTGCAAAAAAACGCCGGCCTCTGTAATCAGAGGAATCTCTGAAATCTACAGATACTGACTACTTTCCAAGGGTGGTAAGATCTAAGCAATAAGCAGTTTTTGATATTGTGATCTGGTTTTTCAGCTGTACCAAAGTATGGTACATCTTGCTGATTGCAGCCTCTACAGCAATCCTTGCTTGGTTCAAACAGATCCCATTATATGGTAATCACACCTATCACTGCCAAACTAGCAGTGTTTCCAATGACTTACTTGCTGCTGTCTACCATTGAATTGTAGTTCTATCTACTTCATCTCCATGTGGAATTTGTCCTCTATGAACTGGTGATAGAATTGATTGGAACTGTATCCAGCTTCACAGATTTTTTTGCAGCTATACTATCCTCAATCTAGCCCTGTGATTTATATATTCTTTATCATGCCCCAGTTCTTTGATTCCTGCAGGTGTATGTAAGCTGTGTGTATGATTGTGGTGGCCACTTGTCCTTGTTTAGACTAACGTCTAATTTTATTAGTGCTGTGGAGATACTGGCACTCTTTGTGTTATTAATGTGTTTTTTTATGTGGATAATTAATAAATTGCAGTCATATTTATCCGTATTCCTTTTTGACCAATTCTTTTTTTCTCTCCCAATTTTTGATATGCAGTACTAATTTAGAGGAATGCAGATGGTAGTATTTAATATTATATCTATGACCACCATCAAATCGGATAAGATGATCTGGTTAGTGTGACTAATGCAGGATTGCCTCTTGTCACCTAACTTTGACTGCTTTGGATGAGTCACCATTGCCTATATTTTTGTGAATTATTTTGGTTATATGTTTTGGGATTATACTTCCCTTCCTAGGTGTTGACTCTCCCTATCCACCTTCTACCGTTCAGTCTCTTCACAAGCACTTTTTTAATGGTATGTGATATACTATTCTGGTAGTAGTTTTGCCTGAATTTTATACCCTATTGTAGTTCCTTGGTCTGAATTGGATTAAGTTTTGTATAAGGTAACTGACCATCCATATTCCTGTATGTTCTCTGCTTTTCTTAGTACATACGGTGTTAGCGCTCATTCACACACTGCCTTGTTCTTTGGCCTCTCCATCAGAGTTCCTATCTAAGGCATGGCATATCTATTAGATAAGGAAATAGACCTGGAAATACAATCTGCTTTTTCAAGTGATCCATCTGTGCATTCTGAAGGAGATGAGTCTCTTAAAAAGCTATTTAAGACACATAAGAAACTGACTATCAAGTTCCTGAATCGCAAATGGGACATCTCCTCGCTGAAATCGCATATCGATCACAAAATTATCCCAAGAGGCCTTAGGGAAAGGATAATTCCCGCTGGCCACTTACATACTCCCCGCTTTCTAAAACTATGGAAAGAAAGCTGTCTGGAGAGGGGCCTTGACACTTTGCGCATGATAGTGAATGAGGAAGAATTACAACTTGAAGAAATTAGAATAGAGATCGACAATAGTGTTAAACTCCTTGAACCATTTAAATCAGATCCAAACTTTGATAAAAGTAATGACCTTTTGAAAAAAGAAGTTGAAAGAACACAAAAATACCTAAAAGCAAGTAAACAGGAAAAATTTAAACAAAACCTAGCTGACTGGGAAAGAGAAGATATATTTGATCCCACCATACCCAGGGGCAGGAGTAGATCCCGCAAAGGACGGGGTCATAGGTCCAAAACCCCTCAACCCACTAACTACTCCTCAGACAGTGATCTTGATTCCCAGGAAAAATCTGTCATTTTTTTAGAGAAGGGCGGCGCCACCGCGGAAAAAATAGGTACCAAGAAAGGAATAAACAAACCAATACTAAAAGGGAGAGCGGGCACCAAAAATCACGATCAGGACCACGCAAGCGGACGAGACAGCGACAGACCAATGAGAGAGCTTCGATCCAGACGTCATTAATCCCTGCCCCATCACTATCGCCCACTAAACCGACAACACCGACCTCAAACCATACTGATATGAAAGTTGTTAATCTATCAGACTTCCAATTGAATGAGCATCATATCTCCCTCTTACAAAAGGGAGTTTCATTCTCGCCCAAATCGGCAATGAATGAATTTGAAGTATATAAGGATATTAGCCTCTTTCTTAGGAAAATAATCTTTAGATACTGGCATAATGAAAGAGAGCAGAAATCAGATATGACTGACACTAATAAAGAGGAACGAGAGGCCCTTGATGCACTAGTCTCCCTCTTACAAGAAAATGAGGACTTTGACTTGGAGGACGACACTATAGTCCCTGTATCTGATGCCCCACGCAATTCCAATCTTAGAATAAAATCATTAAAGATGCCGGCATTGTCAAAACACAAATGGATCCAGCTTTTCCTGGAACAGGTACAAAAAGACCTGTCCAGGATTAATTGGAACTGGAGAGGGATTGATAACATTACCAAAGAGGAGAGAAAGGCTTGTAGGGAGCTGGAGATGGCTACAGATATAGTTATCAAGAGTAGTGACAAGGGGGGCAATACGGTCCTACTGCCCCAACAAATGTATGAAAATGAGGTGATGCGCCTTTTGGGCGACAAAAATACCTATCAAAAACTTGTGAGTAACCCCTTTGTCGCTATTATTGATGATCTCAACTATAGACTTAGGTTCGCCCTGGAGGAACGTTTACTAACAAAGCGAGAATATGAATATATAAAGGTCACTGAATTTAACACTCCCACCTTTTATATTATTCCTAAGCTCCACAAATCAGCCACTAATCCCCCTGGGAGGCCTATAGTGTCAGCAGTTAAAGGACCCCTGGAGAGAGTCGGGAAATATATTGATGCACTCATCAAAGATCTGGTTCATGGGCTCTCCTCTTATGTTCAGGATACTCGGGATGTTCTGAGTCATCTTGATGGGGTGGTCTTACCCCACGGGGCCCTACTCGTGGGGATCGACGTTGAATCCCTGTATACGTCGATACCCCATGAGTGGGGACTCAGGGCGGTGGACCACTTTCTTTGCCAAAAGTTCCCTAACCTGGCAGCACAGAATGAGTTTATCATTGACACTTTGCAATTCATGCTTGAGCATAACTGCTTCCAATTCATGAATACAAACTATCGCCAGACTAGGGGAACCTCAATGGGAGCCCCTTGGGCTCCATCCTATGCATGTTTACATCTAGGGCTTTGGGAACATGAAATAGTGTACGCCTCATCTTTGTACCTCGGCCACTGTTGTCTGTGGCTGAGGTACATAGATGACGTGATCATGATCTGGGTGGGTACCCCCCAAGAGCTAGATTCATTCATGGAAGAATTAAACCAGAATGAGAGGAATATAAGGCTGACCTATACCTGGCATAGGGAATCCTTGTCTTTCCTTGATCTAACCCTATTCGCCCAAAATGGAAAAATTCTGACCAAAACCTTTAGAAAAGAGACTGCGGCGAATACACTCCTCTATGCTACCAGTGACCACCCTAGATCGCTTATTCATGGTATTCCAGTTGGACAGTTCCTCCGAACTCGAAGGAACTGTTCTAACGAAAATGACTTTGCATCTGAATCGCAAGACCTGTACAGCAGGTTTAGGGAGAGAGGATACTCCCATAACTGCATTCGTAAAGCCAAGAAACGTGCATACCAAACGGATAGAAAGGATCTTCTTGCTAAACGAAGTGTGGATAGGTTACAAGCACCTAAAACTCAAACCACCCCAATCAGGATAATAACAAAATATGGTGAACAGTGGGAAAAGGTAAAATCCATACTTAATCAGCACTGGCACATATTATCTGAAGCACCCATCTTGGGAAGTTTTGTTGGTGATCGTCCCCTTCTAACAGCAAGAAGATCCACTAACTTAAAAGACTGTCTGGTACACTCTGAGTACCAGAGAACTACTAAACCCAACTGGCTTACAGATCTGCCACCTCTAAAAGGGATGTATCCCTGTGGTAGATGCTCCATGTGTAAATATATAGAAAAAACTGATACCTTTCATAGTGCCGATGGCACTAAACACTTCAGAATCAACAGTTTCATTAACTGCTCGACTACTCGAGTAATCTACCTACTCACCTGTCCGTGCGGTCTGATGTATGTCGGTAAGACTAAACGTCAACTGAAAATCCGCCTAAGTGAACATGTCCAAAGCATTAACAAAAAAGATGACGATCGACCACTATCTCTACATTTTCTAAAATACCACAATGGTGTCCCGGATGGACTTAGATGTAGGGGTATCTATAGGCTTAATCTACCCCCAAGGAGGGGCGATTTTGACAGGATTCTCTATCGCAAAGAGAAAATGTGGATATACAATATAGGCAGTCTCCAGCCTCAGGGGTTAAATAATGAATGCAATCTAGCGGTCTTTTTGGACCCCTAGATCGCCCTTTATGGGTCACAGGTATTACTATGGTTGTTGAAATACCCTCTATGTCTAGCTTAAATTACCTAGGGTACATGACCTATGCTGCCATATTGAATGGAATACTACTGTGGGTCATTCTATCCTCTTCAAGTTTAGCTGATCTTTTGCCTATATATACCCCCCTATTTTAATGGGATGACTCTAAAAAAATGTTCAATCTAAGTATTCTGTATGTTTTCATGAAAAAGGCATCCATTACTGGCAATTTGTTATTCTACTATAGCTAAACTCCCTGCCTCATCTCACCCCATAATACTCCATCTCCTTTTCCTTCCCCCCCCCCTCTTTCTTTCCTGATCTGCCTGTACATGAGACTTATACCTGAGTGCCTTCAAACTATATGCAATACCTGTGTGCAAAATCGGAAGATATGGCACTGAGTGAGGAATGGAAATCTATGTAAATTATCCCTTTGCGACGTAAATGGTTAATAACCTCATTGGTTGATATATACCTTTTAGATTTACCTATACCATTTTTCCTCAAACCAGTGTCATCTTCCCTATTAACAGGATACACCCTGCTATACAATCTTTATTTCTAATGTGATAAGATAATAATTCTTTATATTCACTACTTTTATTTTATTTTTTACTTGGGTATTTTAAAAAATTCCGGCAAAAGCTACCATATCACTCCACTAGTTAGTCTGTTTGTCTTGAATGTCACTGTGTTGGATGTATCTGATTTCTAATTAACCCAGCTGAAATCAAACAATTACTAATGACCCTGGGCTATTTAATGGGAGATCTTGAACACACATCTATGCTCCGATGAAGATCTGTTAGGATCGAAACATGTAAGCATCACGCTTATCAGCGATGAAGCAGGACTGACCACCACTACAGCCACCTGATTATATTTTTATTGGGGGCCTTCTCTCCCAACTTAAGAATCTATTTTTACTGCAGCATACACCACTGCACGGACATCACTTTGAGACATACAGCAAGTATTTAAAACTGCATGCTGACTTCTTATTGCCTATCTACACTGCCATCTACTGGCATTCAAAGACATTACAAAGGCATCTATTCACCCTGGAACTGAATGGTCTGGCCTTGGTATGCAGAGGACCTGATTTGAGGGCGCACCTCCCACCATACCACTGAAGGAATCTGCAAAAAAACGCCGGCCTCTGTAATCAGAGGAATCTCTGAAATCTACAGATACTGACTACTTTCCAAGGGTGGTAAGATCTAAGCAATAAGCAGTTTTTGATATTGTGATCTGGTTTTTCAGCTGTACCAAAGTATGGTACATCTTGCTGATTGCAGCCTCTACAGCAATCCTTGCTTGGTTCAAACAGATCCCATTATATGGTAATCACACCTATCACTGCCAAACTAGCAGTGTTTCCAATGACTTACTTGCTACTGTCTACCATTGAATTGTAGTTCTATCTACTTCATCTCCATGTGGAATTTGTCCTCTATGAACTGGTGATAGAATTGATTGGAACTGTATCCAGCTTCACAGATTTTTTTGCAGCTATACTATCCTCAATCTAGCCCTGTGATTTATATATTCTTTATCATGCCCCAGTTCTTTGATTCCTGCAGGTGTATGTAAGCTGTGTGTATGATTGTGGTGGCCACTTGTCCTTGTTTAGACTAACGTCTAATTTTATTAGTGCTGTGGAGATACTGGCACTCTTTGTGTTATTAATGTGTTTTTTTATGTGGATAATTAATAAATTGCAGTCATATTTATCCGTATTCCTTTTTGACCAATTCTTTTTTTCTCTCCCAATTTTTGATATGCAGTACTAATTTAGAGGAATGCAGATGGTAGTATTTAATATTATATCTATGACCACCATCAAATCGGATAAGATGATCTGGTTAGTGTGACTAATGCAGGATTGCCTCTTGTCACCTAACTTTGACTGCTTTGGATGAGTCACCATTGCCTATATTTTTGTGAATTATTTTGGTTATATGTTGAGGGCTTTTTAAGTATGGGGCTGACTAGTGCATGTTTTAAAGAGTTAGGGAAGATGCCAGAAGAGAGGGAGAGATTGAAGATGTGGGTTAGAGAGTGTAGAATCGAGTCAGAGGGTGAACGTAGCATTTGCGAGGGAACAGGATCCAGAGCACAGGTGGTAAGATGGACGTTAGCAAGTAATTTAGCGACCTCGTCTATAGTGGTGGGGTTGAAAGAGGGAAGTAATGACTGTACCTGTAGGCATGAGGCGTGAGGCGTGGAGGGTATCTGAACAGTAGAGATCTCGTTGCGAATTGTATCAATCTTCTGCTTGAAGTGATTGGCGATCTCCTGGGCGGTGAGTGAGTTCATGGGTGGAGGCAATGGAGGACAAAGGAGAGAGTTGAAGGTAGAGAAGAGTTGACGGGGACGGGATGATAAGTTTTTAATAAGGGTGATAAAATAGGTCTGCTTGGCAGTGAAGAGGCTAGAATTGTATATTTGGAGGGCAGATTTATACTGGGCGAAGTCTTCCTGGGACTTAGTCTTGCGCCACAGGCGCTCGAGAGCACGGCTATGTTTTTTCAGACTTCTAGTATCATTTGTTTGCCAGGGTTGAAGGGGACGGGGCCTTATTCTGCGTGTAGTGAGAGGGGCCAGTCTGTCAACAGCCATATAAATTATGTGCATTTAGGAATGCATTTTGTCTTAACATACAAATTATGCTGGCTAGAACTCCTGAGGGAGTCTATTCCACATGTTTATAGCTCTTACTGTGAAGAAGCCTTCTATATGCAGAGGAGAAACTTATTTTCTTCAAGACACAAAACTTCTCCCTAGACCAGGGGTGGGCCTTTTGGCCAAGATCAAGTGTAGTATCGGTTCTTATCAGTTGCCAAGAGGTGGCGCTATGCTAACCTTCCCTAGTACAGGGTGAGGTGGAAAGGGATGGCGGTGGCATATGCAAAACCTTTTTGGCGTAATGGCATAAGCCTTCTAATGAGGACAGAGAACCATTGGGTCTAAGCTGAAGGGTTGGGTCCCTGGCCTACTGGCCTAGATTTGTGTGATTTCCGCCCCTTTCAGTTTTTCGGTTGGGAAAGCCTGCTCCTTTTCAGTTAATTAGGTGGGAGCAATGGGAGCAGTGTGAGCTGTGGGAGCCCTTCTACTGGGGCTCTCTACGAGCTCTCTACAGACTCTCAGGCCTCGTACACACGTCCGAGGAACTCGACGGGCAAAACACATCGTTTTTCTCGTCGAGTTCCTTGTGAAGCCACCGAGGATCTCGGCGAGCCGAAATTTCCCATTGAACAACGAGGAAATAGAGAACATGTTCTCTATTTCCTCGCCGAGATCCTTGTCGGCTTCCTCGGCCAAAAGTGTACACCCGCCCGGTTTCTCGGCAGAATACAGCTCCGATCGAGTTTCTGGCTGAATTCTGCCGAGAAACTCGGTCGTGTGTACGGGGCCTCAGTGTTCTGATACCTTTCTGGATGGGGGGGCTGCATCGGTATGGGCTGTGGGTCAGAGTTCAGAGAAAAGCCTGTGGTGAATGTGCCTCTGGAGTGGCTGTCCAGGGGTGCCATACTTGCACAAATGTAGAGGGGCACTTCGAGTATTGGCATCTTGGTCACTTCACCATACACACTTGTTTCCCACCTGCCTCTAGGGCCCAGTCTTTTTGGCTAGGAGCAGAGGAATTTTTGATTCCTGGCCGAAGGGCTGGCCATCGTATTGCATGATGGTCACTTTCACTTCTCCCACCTTCCTTCTCCACACTTTCTTTTTATTTAACCCCCGTGTTTGTCACTTTTATGTCTTTTTTTGTTGGTTGTTACACGTTTTGTCACTGTGTGATTAGTAGGGTGTGGGTCCTTGGGCCTACCCTGAACGTCTTGGGAATGGGTGGACATGGTCTTCTGACTTAGTTTGCCTGCTCTCATGGGGTCTCTCTTCGGGGAGTCCCTACGAGTACTTGGGTGGGTCTGCAGACATTCCAGAGAAAGGGGTCCGTCTGGATTCGGCCAAAACAGAACTGCGTATTCCAGATGAGGTTACTAATTCTTTGTATGGGGCAAAATGATGTCGTTTTTCCTTGAGTCTTTACTTCTTTTAATACAATAAATTATTTTGTCTGCTTTACAGACTTCAGTTCAGCATATATGCTATTATTAAGTCTATGATCTGACAGAACTCCCAGATTCTTCTTGACTATTCATTCCCCCAGTTTTACTCCCAGTAGAATGTATGATGCATGCATTTAATAGCCCGTAAGCGACATTGCCACTACCAAATCAACCACAATTATTGTAGAGGGCATGAGAATAAAAATCACCCATGTTGAACCTGTGTCTTTTTTTTTTCCAACCTTTTAAACTATGTAATTATGATGACAACACAGTGGTGTGGCCATGACTGCCTTGAAACAAAAAAGAAAGGGTTGCGTTACACTGGGTTTCATTCAATTCAGAAGAGGAAGCAGTGCCTATTCATTACAAGAAAGTGTCTGTGGAACACAGAGGGGAAAATATGATACATTTTGCAATACAGTTTGATATTCTATCATAAAGAAGGATTAGACAATTAAACCAGTGAGAAGAAACTGAAGCTTTGAGGTTGTGCTTTAAAGAGGAAGTAAACCCTGATGGGTTTTACTTCCTCTTTTTTCCCCTGCAAAGTTAAAAGCATTATGGGCTAGTATGCATTGCATACTAACCCATTATGTGCCACTTACCTGCAATCAAAGCCAGTGCTATCCCCGCTGGTGGCATGCGGGTGGGAGCCGTCAGTCACAGCACTTGCTAGTGAAGAAATGACATTGAGGGCCATTTGGCTGATGACATTGTCAGTGCACTACAAGGTAAATATCTCCTAAACGGACCACCGCACGAACATTTATGTTGGCAGAATGGCTGTGCACGCGGGACCCGCGGACTCAATGTCCACCAGAACCCGCAGACTCGATGTCCGGCGATCGTTTCACGGAGCTGCAGAACAGGGAGGTGCCTGTGTAAACAAGGCATTTATTTTCCTGCTCTGCCTTATGACAGGACACTGATCAACTGCTCCCTGTCATCGGGAGCAGTGATCAGTATCGAGTCACTTGTAGCCCAGCCCCCACACAGTTAGAATCACTCCCTAGGACGCACTTAACCGATTCCTTGCCCCCTAGTGGTTAAAGCGGGGGTTCCACGCGCAATTTTTTTTTTAAAGTCAGCAGCTACAAACACTGTAGCTGCTAAATTTTAATAATGGCACTTACCTGTCCTAAGTGCCCGCGATGTTGGCCCCAACGAGGCCGATCTCTCGATCCTGGCAGCCTCCATCCTTACTGAGGGAAACAGGCAGTGGAGCCCTGCGGCTTCACTGCCCGTTTCCTACTGCGCATGTGCGAGTTGCGCAGCGCTTTTGTGAATGGGCTACTGCTTTCTAAATTACACATGGCCAGAGTCACGGAGCTTGAGGCGGAGGCGCGTGCGTCCACAATGTCGTATATATACATCCTTTTGCCTGCCTGTGCCATTCTGCTGACCTATATCTACGTGCGGCGGTCGGCATGTGGTTAAACACTAAGCTACATTTTTTTCAAACAAGTTATCTAGCTATTGTTGTTTGGGTGTTTATTTACAGTATTTCATTGGCCAGCAATTCAATTTATTCTGGCTATTGAAATGAATAAATGCTGAAGTGCTAAATGCACCTAGCTTTAAGGCCCCTTTTACACTGGGCGGGAGGTGTGGTGGCGATAAAGCGCCGCTATTTTAATTTTGCGAGACTATTCAGTCGCTAGCAAGGCGGTTTTACCCCCCGGTAGCGGTCGAGAAAGGGTTAAAACTGCCCACAATTGCGCCTATGCAGAGCCGCATTGCCGGCGGTATAGCCGCGCTGTCCCATTGATTTCACACTGGGCTTTCACACTGGAGAAGCAGCAGCCGCTGTTTCAGGTCGGTTTGCAGATGCTATTTTTAGTGCAATAGTGCCCGCAAACTGCCCCAGTGTGAAAGGGGTCTTAACCTCCCTGGCGGTATCCCCGAGCGTGACTCGGGGTGGATTTTCCATGCTAGGATCGGTATCCCCGAGTCACGCTCGGGGTAGATGTGCAGAGCATGCAGCGGCGCGGCTTACCTGCTCGCAGCATCCACAGACAAGTTACTTACCTTGTCCCTGGATCCAGCGATGCATCCCCGCTGTGTGAGCGAGCGGGTCCTCGCTCGATTCACAGTGCCGCCGATCTCCGTTCCCTGCGACGTTACGACGCACGGGGGCGGAGAACGGCGCCAAATTCAAAAAAGTAAACAAACACATTACATACAGTGTACTGTAATCTTATATATTACAGTACTGTATGTAAAAAATACACACCCCCCTTGTCCCTAGTGGTCTGCCCAATGCCCTACATGTTCTTTTGTATAATAAAAACTGTTCTTTCTGCCTGAAAACTGTAGATTGTCCAAAAGTGTCCCTTTATGTCAAAAATGGTTTTAGAGCAGCTAGAAAACAGCGATAATAAATTATAATCACTTGCAGAATTGTGCGATAGCGATTTGTGGGGAAATTCGTCATAAAAAAATAAAAGTAATGACAGCGACAATTCTGCAACTGAGCAAATTTCAGTGATTTTGAGTTGATTACGTTATTGAATAATTTTTATTATAGATATATTATTATTTGTTATAATTATTTATAATTATTTATTATATTATAATTTATCATTTTGTTTTTAAAAAAAAATCATACCCGGGATGCCTACTACACTCTTGTTTGGTCAGATTTAAGTGAGTTATTCCTAAGAATTGCAGGCCTACAGTATAAAACGCCAAATTTCCTTGCAAAATAATTGTACCGCTTTTGGTACGTAATTCCAGACAGAATCATACTGCCAGGGAGGTTAAGCATGTTTAACAGAGTCAGGTGTTTTTCTGCCTAAACTCTGCTGCTCCTGGACACACAGGCAGAGTTTTTGTTCCCTGCCTCTAAACTCTCTTGCCACTAAACGCTGCTAAAAGCCTGTGTGCATGGACAGAGGAGTTTAGTAGGGATGAGCTCTGGTGTGTTCGCACGCTCCACGTGCAGAGCCCACCAGGAAGTCGGTACATCGCTGCGCTAATCACAGGCAGGGAGACATTGTCCCGGTGCTCGGCTGTAGAGATCGGGAAATGTCTCAATGCCTGTGATTAGCGCAGCGCAGTGCCGACTTCCTGGCGGGCTCTGTACGTGGACTGTGCAAGCACGCCGGAGCTCATCCCTAGAGTTTAGAGGCAGGAAAATTAAATGCCTGACACCCCTATAAGCAGCTTTAAAAATGTCCAGTGTGCATGAGGCCTTAGGCTGGGTTCACATATATGCGGGTCAGGTTTTGGTGCAGAGTCTGTGCAGTTTCCATTTAGTGCGAATTTGACACTGAAATTGCACCTGAACAGGACTGAAAAATGCACAGGATCCTTGATTTGTATGTATGTGAACTGGCTCTATTGAAAGACGTTTTTCTTCACATGTTATGCAAACCGCATCCAATTGGCATATATGTAAACGAGCCTAGAGCTTCATTTACATATTAGTATTTGACATAAGGAGTGTTACATAACAGAAACTAAATGGGACATGGCTAGTTGCTTTATGACAACACCTACTGACACAATTCTTTCCTCAGACTTTTTATTAAAAAAAAGCTAACAACTCTCCTTTCATTCCATCTGAAATGTGACGTCTGGTGTTGTTATGACCTTTTACAACACACATTACCTACACAATTGACAAAGCTGAAATTCCGTCATGTAGTTCACAGAACTCAGTGCTTTCCTTCCACTTTTCTCTTTTCTTGTAGAGCCATTTTCCACTTTAACGCCCCCGCCCCGTTCTCTTCTTGCCACTCTTTCATTCTCCTTAACGAGTGTTTACAGGAATGTGTTGATACCAATTAACCTGCTTCTTGTCGGCCTACGTCTAGGCCAGCAACTTAGCTGGCAAGTTCTCGCAGGCCACAGATGGTTACATAGAGCAGACTGGCCACACGTTTGTTATTCTTTGTAATTACAGTCATTAAATAACTGCCTCTGCCAATCAAATATCCCTTTTCACCAAACAGCTGCAGAATACGAAAAAAAAAAAAAATGTATTACAAATTAGCAAACATTTAAGTGACCTAAATAGTCTCTTGTATGCAAAATGCTTTTTTAAATCTTCCTACTGGTCTAATTGATCTGATCTTTCTCTGAGCTTGTGCCAACCTCAGATTTGTTTCACTCTGCGAGCTTCCTGAGTAAAGTATGTTCTATGCCATTTCTGAAAAAAAAACAAAAAAAAACAATTAACAATCAGAAAGGTATGCTGGGTTTTGTGCTTTAATGCCAGCTTGAAAATAACAAATTATCTATCTTTGGGTGCAGCAGGTCAACTGAAGTAATATTTTATCATTGTTATGCGGTCAGGCTACATAAAAAAAAGTGAAGAATATATCAGTTTTTTTTTAACATGTTCTATCATGTGTTAGCACGTGTTAGAATTACATCAATTACATAAATAACGTTGCTCAGAAAGTTTAAGCAATGGTCATTGGAGTACTGTAGAGTGGGCCTGTCGGACCACTGGTACCCCGATCCACTGCATCTGGTGTGTGAGTAGTGGTAACTGATCTCCAAAGTGCTGCTGGCACTGGGCAATTACATATTGTTCTAAAGCACTAATGCATTCAAAATTATTTTCATGCAGGATTATGGCAGGATTACTAGGTGAAAATAAAGGTAACTAGCCTAAAAAAACAAAACAAAACAAAAAAACAATTGCACCCACCACATCTAAGTGCTAGTAAGCTTCAATATATTACGTTATGTTATTTAGTTTATGTACATAATTTCACATTTAAATAGTGAAATCAGTTTTCAAAAAGGCAAATTTCTTTAAAGCACAGATCTAATAAATGAGGGTAAATTAATACATTATGCTGTGTTTGCCCTTAATTTGGAAATAATTTATATAGGCCCTCATTTAAAAGATAATTTTTCCACTTTATGCATCCTAGAGTCTCCCATAGTTTGTCATTGCACAGTTGATAAAATTAAGAGAAGTTTTATGATCCTGTAGTGCTTACCCCCACAGGAGCAGCTGATGTTAATGGGTCCTCTATTCTGGCAGGACTCTTAAAACCTACTCGGTCCCCACTTACACCCCTGGTTAGGCCCCGTACACACGACCGAGTTTCTTGTCAGAATTCAGCCAGAAACTCGATCGGAGCTGGATTCTACCGAGAAACTCGGTCGTGTGTACACTTTTCAGCGAGGAAGCCGACGAGGAACTCGTCGGGCCAAATAGAGAACATGTTCTCTATTTCCTCATTGTTCAATGAGGAAAGTCGGCCCGCCGAGATCCTCGGTGGCTTCAACACTGAACTCGACGAGGAACTCGATGTGTTTGGCACGTCGAGTTCCTCGGACGTGTGTACAGGGCCTCAGAGGTAAAGGACCATGCACACCTGGACAACTTAAGTGTTGCAATGTACAGAAAATTAGACTCAGACCGCCAGATAGCAGGTTAACCTCCCTGGCGGTATGATTCTTTCAGAAAAAAGGTGCTGAAAGCGGTACCATTATTTGCAAGGAAATTGGGCGTTTTATACTGTAGGTCTGTAATTTTTAGGAATAACTCACTTAAATCTGACCAAACAAGAGTCTAGTAGGCATCCCGGGTATGACATTTTTTTAAAAACAAAATTATAAATTATGATATAATAAATAACTATAAATAATTATAACAAATAATAATATAATTATAATAAAAATTATTCAATAATGTAATCAACTCAAAATCACTGAAATTTGCTCAGTTGCAGAATTGTCGCTGTCATTACTTTTTTTATGACGAATTTCCCCACAAATCGCTATCACACAATTCTGCAAGTGATTATAATTTATAATCGATGTTTTCTAGCTGCTCTAAAACCATTTTTGACATAAAGGGACACTTTTGGTTGCTATGGACAATCTACAGTTTCCAGGCAGAAAGAACAGTTTTTATTATATAAAAGAACATGTAGGGCACTGGGCAGACCTCAAGGGACAAGGGGGTGTGTATTTTTTACATACAGTACTGTAATCTATAAGATTACAGTATACTGTATGTATTGTGTTTGTTTACCTTTTTGAATTTGGTGCCGTTTTCCGCTCCCATGCGTCGTAACGCCGCAGGGAACGGAGATCGGCGGCACACAGAGGCACTGTGTGAATCGAGCGAGGTCCCGCTCGCTCACACAGCGCGGTGGCATCGCTAGATCCAGGGACAAGGTAAGTAAACCAAGCCTGTGGATTTAGCGAGGCGAGTCTGACTCGGGGTTACCGATCGTAGCCCAAAAATGGGTTGTCTACTTGATGGGTGCAAAACCTACCCTTTAATGGAAGCTAAATGAGAATTCTTGGTTATATTTTATTAATTATTTAGTGGACTATATCTAAATTAGGTTAGTATTAGGTTATAATACTCCTAAAACATGTAGGAAGGAATTTAATAAACAAATTCAATGTTTCATGATGGGATTAGAATGTGCAATAGCCTCCAAAGTCAATATGATTGGTGACTAATTTATGTTTCCTCATTTGTAGTAGATTTGAACACGGTTGGTCTACAGCGATCTTCCCTGCTGAGCTGTTGTGTTCTGACAGGGCGACGACCTCCCGCCAGAACACTCCGGTCAGCGCTCTCAGCCATTGACTGAGAGCACTGATCGGGAGCTGGTTGGCATAACCCTTCGACACACCCTTCGGCTTCTGTCAGACCGACTGCCGTACACAAGGACTGAATATTTGACCGGTTTCTATTAAACCTGCCGATGGCGCTTGAAATTCGGCCCCTGTGCACCAGACTTTAGCAAAAGGTTAAAGGTTTAGGAGCTGGACTTCTCTATTGTAAACACTTTAGAGCGGTTTAAAGCCCCTACATTAACACAGTTAGGTGAATAGTCTCAGATTATACACAGAGATGAAACAAATCCTCCTACAGTTGTACCTGTATCTGCAGCACTCTCCCCTCTACAACCTTCTACAACACACAGGTGAAATATTTTTTCTCAGCAGCAGAAAGCAGGGGGTGGGGATCTGATATCACACACTGCAGAGCTAGAGCACAGAGCTGAGGTGATTGGTGGAAAGTGATACAACCCCCTCTTCACAGGTTTCGAAAAACATAGAGTCATATGGAGGAGGCTGAGGAGTCAGCCCAATCTATTGGGAGTGAGTCATGCAGAGAGAGGAGGGATCACATAGGAACAGGACTAAAGGGTGCTTTAGATTCAGGTTAGTACACACTATAGTGAGATGTGCTTTGTTCATTTTTTACCACTTTAAAAAGTTAACTGATTTGCCTATTGAGACGTTGAATATTTAACAACCATACAAATCACTAGACATGTGCATTAGTTTTCTTCCAAATGCATTTTTGTCCAAATTTTGTGGATTTTCGCATTCGTTTTAACAAAAACGAACGTGCAGAATCCGAAAGATCTGTCATAAACAATGCTTTATTTTCATTTTGTTGCGACAACAGTTCGATACAGATAGAAGATTCGACATGACGGTGACAATAGCGATCTGTGTCTATCGAACCTGCTGTTCAATGTGCCTAACCTAACTCTATTAGTCCAAGATTATTCGACATAGAGAGAAAAGATTTGACATGATAGACACATGAAGATTCGACGAAGCAGCTAAAAACATACGGTCACCGCGAGCGAACATTTATGATCAATTGCTCCGCCCATGGGCTATAGAAGAATTCTAATGTTGGTTGACTAGTAATAATAATTAACAAATATAATTATTACTAGTCATACAACATTAGAATTCTTCTATAGCTTGTAGGCGGAACATTCGACCGGAAATGTATGATTGCAGCGTCGTACAGTTTAGGTGCTCCGTCGAATCTTCTTAGAACTTTTGACAGACACCATGGGGGTAATCCACAAAAGGGATACGCCGGCGTATCTACTGATACGCCGTCGTATCCCTGTTTCTATCTATGGAACTGATCCACAGAATCAGTTTCACATAGATGGACAGAAGATCCGACATGTGTAAGGGCCTAATTTAAATGGGACTCGCCCCATTAAATTAGGAACGCCTTGCACCGGACGGATTTAAGTTACACCGCTCAAAATTTCTAGGTAAGTGCTTTGTGGATCGGGCACTTAGGTAGAGATTTTGCGGCGGTGTAACTTAAATGCCAAAAGTTACGTTGCGCCGGGTTTTTGAGGATTAGGCCCCATAAGCCTTCAATTGACAGATTCGACCTTAATTAATTCGGATTTTCGGACTAATGCATTTTTTAACCAAACATAATAAATAAAAACAAATTTCGGGAGTAACTAAATACATTTATTTTTCGGACGAAAACTACATTTCAAAACAAAATATTTCAGTGTGCACACGTCTACAAATCACACGTCCATTAAAATGTTGACATTATTGGTGTATTTTCCATAATGCAAATATTTATCCACTCATCCTATTTCAATAATGAGATCTTTTTGTAGAATACATTTTTTAAATATTGCATTTGATTTCTTTTCTTTTCTCATTTCTAAGTAGAAGGCATTTCTCTGTGTTCCCACTTGGTCTGTGCCTTGTGTGCTGCCTCGTGCAGAGTTCAGCTCTGGATATGTGATAATGCTGTGTGTGTTTATGTGGAGTTGAGGACTCGTCATTAGCATTACATGGTTTCTATTTTCATATGACACAGTGCATTAGTGTGCAGGGGTGACGAGCTGTGAAATTGTAACATAAATAAACATACTCTGCACAAAAAGATCTTTTTGGCTGCTTTTCATGTGGTTAAAAGTAACAGACAAATGTGTAATCACAGGCGTGTGTTGTGCATCTATATATAAACATGATGGGATTAACTGTTCAAATGCCATGACGTTCTATAGAGGGCATTGAGACAATGAAAATGTGTGGAGTTTTCCGTTAATATAGTATGACTTTTTACTTCCAGTGCTGTCAATTAAAACTCATTGTGGGTATTTCCTTTTCTTTTTTTTTTTAATCCAACAAAATTTTATTTAGTTTAGTTTACAGAGGTACAAGGTATACAAAGTCCCCTTAACAGTGCGGGGAAAATAAAGATCTGCAGCGAGACAGCCACATACTCAGAATACATCTTATGAACAGGAGGTAAACCCCCCCCCCCCCCCCAAGCAAGTCAAACATTTCCCTCCCGACAATTGGCTCAATGCCCACCTCACCCAATATTAATGCCCAGAAGCCTGTCCATCACCAGGTCCACAGGGGCCAGACCCGGCACATCCAGCCACTTTGCCCATAACTTCTCAAATTTTTGGGCATTACCCCTGTGTTGATATATCACCTTCTCCATCCTCAGCACTGTCCCAATGTTATTGATCCATTCAGCCAGCGTCGGAGGAGCCTCGGCCTTCCAGTGAACCATAATAAGCTTCCTAGCTTGGAATAAGACCCTTTGCACCGCCTCCCTGTCCATCTCCTCCCATTCATACTCCTCCAGAGCCCCCAAGAGACAAGCCCTCGGGTCCTGCGGAAGAGACACTCCAAATGCTGAGTTGATGGTACTCACGACTCCCGCCCAATATGTGTGGAGTTTTGGGCATCTCCACAGCATATGTATCAGGTCTCCATGGTCTCTCTTGCGGTCTCTGCAGGTGTTCCAACTTAATCCTAGGGTTCTTATCCTTCCAGATAAGTCCCCGAAAAATACTGTTCACGGTGTGAAAGACTTTCAGGGGGATGACCATGGGGGTGTTGTGTAGAAAGTACAGCAGTTGCGGCATGAGTATCATCTTGATTAGATTCATCCTCCCAGCAACCGACAGAAGCAGGGCCTTCCAAGTTTTAACCTTATCCCTAAACCTCAGCAACAGGGGGGAAATATTTAGATGTATGAAATCTCGTGGCCGGGCCGTTACCTGTACCCCTAGATATTTAAAGGATGAAGTAATAGATAAGGGGCAAACAGCGTTAATTACTTGTGTGTCATCACCATCCAACAGAAGCAGTGCTGACTTTGTCCAGTTTATGAGCAAGCCAGAGAATTTTCCAAACTCTGTGATTGCCATCATAGCCTCTCTAAGGGAGGAGTCTGTGTCTCCCAACAGAAGAAGCGTATCATCAGCATACAACATCACCTTTTCCTGCATGTCGCCATAGCAAAAACCGGTGATGCGGGGGTTAGCCCTGATACTCATGGCCAGCGGCTCAATAGCCAGGGCAAAGAGGAGGGGGGACAGGGGGCAACCCTGCCGAGTCCCCCTCCTCAGTGCAAAGCCCGCCGACAACGAGCCAAATGTCCGTATCGCTGCCTGCGGTTGGCTGTACAGCAGCCGCACCCAGGAAATGTAGATAGGGCCAAATCCGAATTTCCGCAAAACGGTCCAAAGATAATTCCAATCGATACTATCGAAGGCTTTTGTTGCGTCTAAGGATAGTAGAGCCCTACTGCCCATGTTGTCTGCCCGCGCTTGTATATTAAGGAACAACCTTCTCAAATTAACCGCCGTTGATTTGTTAGGCATGAACCCGGCTTGGTCTCCATGTACTATGGAAGTCACCACCCCATTTAGCCGGATGGCGAGCACCTTGGCCAGGATCTTAACGTCACTCTGTAATAAGGAAATGGGACGGTAGGCCCCCGGGTCCACGGGATCCTTGCCTGGCTTAAGTAACAGTACTATATTTGCTTTGGACATGGAAGGGGGCAAAGTCCCTCCCTCCCTGGCGCTGTTAAAAACCTGCAAAAGCTGTGGCAGCAACACCCCCGAATACTGTTTGTATACCTCCATGGGCAGCCCATCCTCCCCCGGGGCTTTACAATTAGGGAAGGCACTGACTGCCTCTTGCAGTTCCTCAACAGTAACTGGTTTCTCCAGCGAAATACGCTGATTAGCTGACAGTCCCGGGAAGGTCAATTGGGTCAAATATAGCTCCAGATCCTCCTGGGTATATGCCGCGCCGGAACTGTACAGGGCTTCATAGAAACCCGCCAGTTCCTGCATAATCTGGTCTGGCTGAGAGACTACCCCTCCTGACCTAGCTCTAATAGCCCCTATCTCAGGTGACCGTTGATGAGAGTTCGCAATCCGTGCCAGTATACGGCCGGTTTTCTCACCCTCCTCAAAAAACGCCTGTTTGGCAAAGAATCTCTTCTTTTCTGCTGACGAGGAGAGCAACTGCTGGTAGGCGGACTGAGCCGCCTGCCAGGACTCCCTGGCCAAATCAGAAGGATCTGTGATGTAAGCCCGCTCCATTTCCTGGACCCTGTTCTCCACTTCTATCAGTAATGCAGCAGAGGCCCTCTTCACCCCAGTCACTTCCCGTATGAGGAGGCCTCTAAGATAGGCCTTAAAGGCATCCCACTGTAGCACATTTCGTTCCACCCCCTCCTCCGCAACAAAATACCTCCGTATACTTTCCTCTATTTCGGTATGGGATCTAATCAATTTCAACCAAAATGCATTCAGCTTCCATGGTGCCTTAACCAGGTTCCCCTGCGGTGCCACGCAGAGTTGCAC
Organism: Rana temporaria; assembly: GCF_905171775.1. NCBI lineage: Eukaryota > Metazoa > Chordata > Amphibia > Anura > Ranidae > Rana > Rana temporaria. The sequence continues at coordinate 114,344,501 of NC_053495.1, forward strand.
CACCAGGGCCGAGTGATCCGACACACTACGGGGCCTATGCGACAGGTCTGCTATCAGTGGAAGCATGCTTGCGTTACCCACCCCCAGGTCTATCCTGGACAGGCAGCCATGCGTCTTCGAGAAGCACGTGAACTGCCTGCCCCCTGGATTACGGTGCCTCCAGATATCAGTCCAGCCCACCTCTTGCAACAACCGCGCTAGGGGAGTACTCCTAGCGAGGGCAGAGGGTCTAGGGCACGGATGTCTATCCGCCACCTGGTCCAGACAGCAATTAAAGTCGCCGATCACGAGCAACGGAACCTCCGGCCTGCCCCCTAAAAAGGAAAGGAGGAGCCTGAGCACCGCAGCCGTGAACGGCGGGGGGATGTAAACACACGCCAATACACAAATCAATGTACCAATTTTGCAGTGGATGAATACATAGCGACCTTCAGAGTCTACCGCACTGTCAAATTCCTGGAAATCCAGGGCATTGTGCACTAGTACACTCACCCCCCTAGAAAAGGAGGTGTGTGTAGAGTGATATGCCTTGCCCGCCCACACATATTTCAAAAAGCCCACAGTATCCGCAGTCAGGTGTGTTTCCTGAAAACATATCACCCCAGGCAGAAATTTTTTTAAACACATAAATATCATCGTGCGTTTCAATGGAGAAAGCATACCCCTCACGTTCCATGACACAATGGGTACCTTAGCCATGGGTGTCTTCCTTTAACATCAGAAAGCAATATACTTGTGGGCAAAAATGCACAGTCTGACCCCACTGTCGGGAAAACGGGCCACCCCCCAGTTCTGTCCTCTCCTGCACAATATCTTGCGTAAGGGCCAACGGCCCAGGTCTGTTAAGATGTACCTCTGTCTTCATATGGTAGCTAGAAAAACAAAAGTTAGCATAACTTGCGGACCAAACGGGTCCCGAAACATCAGTGCCCACCAACAGGGCGGCTCCAGCACTTTGTGCGACTAAACGTCGGCTTACTTCAGTCACAGAGATCATTTTACTTAGAACAGCTTTCCTCACGATGTGCTGCCAATCATAATTTCCCCCGGCCAAAGGGTAAGTGAAAAAGGAATACTCAAACAGGCAAATTGTAGGGGATCCCCCCTAAAAAAGGACAGCAGTGAAGCATAGAAACATTTCAATCTTGCATAGTCAGTGACTGGAGGCAAAACCAAAGAAATAAAAAGTAAAAATAACTTGCCCATGCCTCACTCCCCCTCCTCCTGTGCTTGGCGTTGTAAAGATTGCTCGTTTCTATCCAGCCATGACATGGCCTCCTTTGCAGACTCAAAGAATTGGGCTTGACCCCGCACCACCACCCGGAGCTTCGCTGGGTAGAGCATAGCATATGGGAGTTGTATCCGTCGCAGTCGCCTCTTTACATCAAGGAATTTGGCCCGGCGCCGTTGTACTTCCTGCGAAAAATCTGGGTAAAATGACACCCGGACGCCATTGTGTTGGATGTTAGCTCGCTCCCGGGCCTGACGCAGCACCGCCTCCCTGTCCCGGTAATGGAGTAGTTTTGCCAGGATGGATCTAGGGGGGCCCCCCTGCTGCGGTGGGCGCGAAGGCACTCGGTGGGCTCTTTCCACCGCAAAAAATGGTGACAACGTATTTTTGCCAAAAAGTTCAATCAGCCAGTTCTCTACAAACATGGTGGGGTCTTTACCTTCCACCCTTTCCGGCAGTCCTACTATACGGACATTATTGCGTCTGAGACGGTTCTCCATGTCTTCCACGCGGTCATAAGCGTCTCTAGCCATCTGCAGGGCAGCTCTGGTGTCTTGGGCCATGGGCTGCAGCTGATCCTCCACCTCACTGACTCTGCTTTCCACTGCAGTAGTACGTTCACGAATCTTTTGCATATCCTGCCTTAGTAAACCAAACTGCTCCTTCAAAGTGTCCACAGATGCAGTACATTTATTAACTGCTTTAAGTATGTCTGCCAGCGTGGGTTGCACAGCACTCTCAGCTTGTGCGTCTGGGGCCTGCTCGTCCTCCGGTCCCTGGCCTGCTCCTTCTCTGTCCTCCTCCTCCCCCCAGTATAGTGGGACACTGTCGCCCTGTGCTGCGGGCCTAGCCTGGTGCATGGCACCGGAGCGGGACGGTTGTTCTGGCCCCCCCCGTTCCGGACATCTTTTGGGCATAGTAAAGCATGTCCCTGGGGGCCTCTTTTCCCTGGGTCTTGGCAGGCTTACCCTGTTTGGGGCCCGTTCTGTCCGCTCCACGAGGCGTCCCTCTGGCAGTTGGCGCGGCGGCGCCATCTTGGGCCTCCATCCCCGCGATCTCCACCTGTCCTTTGCGGGTCTTTCCCCTGGTGCACAACGCCGGTGGTGGTACCGCTGTGGTCCCGGGAGTGCTGGCTTCCAGCATATGGCGGTCTCGAACCGGAATAACGGCCGGGGGAGGATCAATACCGGATCAGCGCTGGGAGCTGTGAGAGATGCGTCCTCTCACATGCCTGTCCTGGCCACGCCCCGGTATTTCCTTTTCTTAACTTCAGCAAAGAAAGTAAGGGTGGTTTTACATGGTAACAATAGTTGTGACACCTGGTAACACAGCTTACAAGCCTGGATATTAGAAAACCTCTGATTGCAATAATTATAATTAGAATACAGAATGTATATAGTGCCAACAGTTTGTGCAGCGATTTACAACATGAGGGCAGACAGTAGAGTTACAATACAATTTTTAATACAGGAGGAATCAGGGGTAGGTCTTGTTAACTTTATTTTAAGTAGCAGATGCATCCTGCCTATGCTGGTTTCTTTGGGGTTGATTACATAAAGTGGCCCTGTCAGCAAGGGGTCACCTGTATGCCAATAGGCCACTTGCACCCCATAGAATTTGTTGTCTTTTTCAATATATTTAACTAGGCAAACATTAGATTTTGATTAAAATAGTGCATATGGATAAAGGTGATATACTTGAGCAAAAAATAACACAAATTCGTTTTTGGGCTAGATTCAGCATTGATTTACGCCGGCGTATCTATAGATACGCCGCGTAAATTGAAAGCTGAGCCGGCGTATCTTTTTTCTGTATTCAGAAAGCAAGATACGCCGACATTAGCCTAAGATCCGACTGGCGTAAGTCTCTTACATCGTCGTATCTTAGGGTGCATATTTACGCTGGCCGCTAGGTGGCGCTTCCGTCGTTTTCGGCGTAGAATATGCAAATGACCTAGATACGCCGATTCACAAATTTACGTATGCCCGGCGCTATTTTTTTACGTCGTTTACGTTAGGCTTTTTCGGCGTAAGGTTGCTTCTGCTATTATGAGGCGTACGCAATGTTAAGTATGGACGTCGTTCCTGCGTCGAATTTTGAATTTTTTACGTCGTTTGCGTAAGTCGTTCGCGAATAGGGCTGGACGTAATTTACGTTCACGTTGAAACCAATGACGTCCTTGTGGCGTATTTTGGAGCAATGCACACTGGGAAATTCCTGTCAATCACGTCGGGTCACCACCCATTTACATAAAACACGCCCCCTCATACTCATTTGAATTAGGCGCGCTTGCGCCGGCCCCATTTACGCTACGCCGCTGCAACTTACAGAGCAAGTGCTTTGTGAATACTGCACTTGCCCGTGTAAGTTGCGGCGGCGTAGCGTAAATAACATACGCTACGCCCGCACAAACTTACGGCGGGCTACTTGAATCTAGCCCATTGTATTAATTTTCATGATCAAAATGAACAAAAATGCAGATTTGTTATATGGAAATAGTATATCCCTACATTTACCTTCACATTTCACTTGACTGAAAGACGGCTACAGCGCGGGCTTAAAGGAGTTGTAAATAAAAAATGTATTTTTTTGCTGAAATGACTGTTTACAGGGTATAGAGACATAATAGTTAACTGATTCCTTTTAAAAACGATTAAAAATAGATAAAAATCAATCATATAATGTACCTGTAGTTTCTAGTTTCGTTTTTGCATGTTTTTTCCTGTCTCTGCTGTACAGAGCCACAGAGCCAATACAGGGCAGTGATGTTTTGGAAAACGAAACTTATTGGTGCTGAGGGGTTTTAGACACACAGTAATCACACCTCCTTGATTAGTGACCACAGAGAGAAAGCTCCCAGTACTGTGGTTATCAGGAAACAGACAACCAGGAAGTGTGGAGATCAGAGAAGAATTACAGCAACTTGAGAGCAAAAACAAACAATGAGGACATGAAAACAGCACTGCATTAAGGTAAAGCTATTAAGATAAAAAAAAAATCCTTTACAAACCCTTTAACATTCCAGGAGGGCATACATGGACGTTCTCCCATGTCGAGAGTCCTTGGGACCTAGGTTGATGACAAATCGGAATAAAGGGCTGATCCTGGCCCTTTACCACGTGATCAGCTGTCAGCCAATGACAGCTGATTACGTGATGTAAACAGAAGCCAATAATCTGCTTTTTTTTCCCTCACGCTAATAGCTGGCTCATGTCAAAGGGTCATCAGCCCCACACACCTATAGCCACTGCTGCTAAGCAGTGCCTACCAGTGCCCATCAGTGCTGCCTATCAGTGCCACCTACCAGTGCCCTTCAGTGCCACCTATCAGTGCTGCCTCATCAGTGCCTCCTGTACAGTGCCACCAGTGCCACCTCATCAGAAAAAATTACCTGTTTGCAAAAAATGTTTTCTTTTATGGTATAATGCCGCGTACATACAATCAGGTTTTCCGACAAGAAAAATCTGATGTGCGCTTTTGGTCGGAAATTCCGACCGTGTGTAGGCTCCATCGGACTTTTCCTGTCGGAATTTCCGCCAACAAAAATTTGAGAGCTGGTTCTCAAATTTTCCTATCGGGAATTCCAATCATCTGTGGCAATTCTGACGCGAAAAATTCTGACCCATGCTCGGAAACAATTTGACGCATGCACGGGAAGCATTGAACTTAATTTTCTTGGCTCGTCGTAGTGTTGCACGTCACCGCGTTCTTGACGGTCAAAAGTTCAGAACTTTTGTGTGACCGTGTGTATGCAAGCCAAGCTTGAGCAGAATTCGGTCGGAAAAACCATCCAAGGTTTTTCCGACAGAAAATCTGATCGTGTGTATGCGGCATAACAGCTCTACACTAACAACCTACACTAACAACCCTTGTACACTAGAGGGCGTTACACTAACAACTATCTTCCCATATGAATATATGTGCATTTAAGTTATATTATGCATTCTAATAATGTGTAATAGCCTTCCTTGTGTAGACAACCAAATGACTTGTGACTGCTGCTGGGTGCCGCCATCTTGGATGCAATGTAAGCAGCCCTAGCAAATTCAGAGATTTTTGTAAGACACATGGTAAGTGAATGTACAATTATTTATGGAAAGAAAAACACTGCAAGTGAACATTTAAAATACCATTTTTTTTGCGCTTCTACCTGCAATTTTTCACAGTGGTGTGGAGGCCTTTAAATACAGTCTACAGACACACGTAAAAGGCTTTGGTCTATGACATGCACAAAAGAAGTCATAACAGGGTTCCATGCTTCCAAAGATAACTTACAATTGACTAGCAGGGATCAGTCTAGATGGAGATTCTGGGTTGCATTCATTTTTCAGTTATCTGGGGCTGTACACTCTGTGGAAGGCATAGACTATATAGAAATGATCATTTTATGGCTCTTGGCATTGCAAGCATTGAATCAACCAGGTAAAAACAGCAACATAACATTTCATTTTTATTTTTATCACAAAGTTGCACTTATTCTTTAAAATCTCATTATGTCTGAACAATGAATGGACAGTTCTGTGTGTATAGTTTATGTGGCATAATGACTGATAGACCCTTACGGGACATGGGTCTCTTGTATTAAATAAGAGCAGATCTTAGCCAATGATCCATACAAAATCGGGTCATTAAAATGTTTAGCTGCATGACTGCATAATGCAAAGGAAACTTCATTTCTGATTTATAAATGGCCTGTAAGTGTATTTTGTATTCATATTATTGTATTTGTAATAACCCTGATGAATTGATGTGTCTGCACTTCACAAGATTTTTTTCTTACCTAGGAAAGGAGCTGAATCAACCCTTTCCTCGTCCTATCTTTGCTACAAATGATCACATTACTGCCTTTTTTTTCTCCATTCCAGACTTCTCAGAAGTCCCTGCTATGGACAAAAATACATTATACAGACAGACCGGGAGATTCACTGAAATTGCTAAAAAAAAAACATGGCATTGAGGGTATAAAATTACACAGAGACTTTGCTAGGATTGTGAAAGATCCAGAACTCCATTGGGCATTGGAAAAAGAACTGTGGGCGAGGCTAGCATAATAATGGGAGTGGCTTAAATTGTGATTGTTAAATTAAACATGAGCCTATTCTTGTAAATACAGCCTATTTGCTGCAGTCCTTGTACCTTTAATTACTGTTCCACAAGCAAGAGTCTCGCAGATGCACATACTCTTCAAAACAAATTAATAATATATATATATAAAAAAAAAATTAAGAATTTCACTACCTATGTTTTTCTGCACATATAATATAGGTATACCGTAGAATTAACACTTTGTTGAATCTAGCATAAGTTTAAAACATTTAAGGATTAGTTGGCAACCAGCAGCTGTTGAGACAATAAACACATTGGTCACGAATATGTAATGTACAGTACTTAAAGGTTAAGTTCACCTAGGAGCATGTTACATGTTACAACCATATTTAGGGTGTAACAAGTAACATGCTCCTGTACACCCACCTTCCACCGCCAATGCTCCTCGCTCTGTAACAGCAGACAGGGAATCTTCTCCCTGCACCCCGTTGTCACAATTTAAAAACAGTGTGGCTGTGTGGGGCTCCACCCACATGGCCACATCATGCATCCTTAGCTGCCTGTGAATTAATGAATGTCTTGTAGTTCTCAATTAACTGCTGGGGGAACTGGTGAGTGCTCTTGTTTGACCCAAAGGTGTTGGAAATAGAGTGGGCATTCTTTCAGGAAATTATAAACTTTCAGTCATTAAATCAGCTAAGCATTTCATGACCCAAGTGTTCCTTTATTCTATGCAGAAAGTTCAGAGTATGGTAAACCCTCCACTAAACTTCTAGAAAATGTTCCTTTCCTATGGCCCTTCTAAGAAATGGCGCTCACTCTTTGGGCACTTCAGCCTTTCAGGCACTTTGTCAGGAAACAGGCTTACTAATGCCGCGTACCCACGATCAATCCATCTGATGAGAACGGACCGATGGACTGTTTTCATCGGTCAACCAATGAAGCTGACTGATGGTCTGTCGTGCCTACGCACCATCACCAAAAAATGATCGTGTCAGAACGCGGTGACGTAAAACACGACGTGCTGAAAAAAACGAAGTTCAATGCTTCCAAGCATGCGTCAACTTGATTCTGAGCATGCGTGGATTTTTAACCGATGGTTGTGCCTACTAACGATCGTTTTTTTTCCATCGGTTAGGAATCCATCGGTTAAATTTAAAGCAAGTTGGCTTTTTTTTAACCGATGGTTAAATAACCTATGGGGCCCACACACGATCGGTTTTGACCGATGAAAACGGTCCATCAGACCGCTGTCCTCTGTTTAACCTATCGTGTGTACGAGGCCTAAGACATTTATTTTAAACTACATATATAATACCGAGAATTATGCTTTTCTTATCTAATAAAATTGTAAAGAGACCTCAAAACAGACTTTACACCTGAGCAAAAAGATCCCATAAAAAGATCCCCAAAAGATCACAAAATCCAGGAATTTAGCTTTAAATTTTTTTCAAGATTGTACAGAATTCCAGCTGTCCTACACAATGTTTCCATAAGTCGCTGTACAGTGCTGGAGATGTAAACAAGAAATGGAGACACTCCTGCACACCTTTTGGGAATCTCCAGCGATCCATGGGTTCTGGAAAAAAGTTCAGGAAGTCATATTTAAACTGACAAATGTACACCTGTGAGACAATCCTGCAGTATGCATTACTTGATGTGACAGAACCCACTGTCACTGTGTGTTTTGGAAGGGACTGTGGGCGGGCCTCCTACCCACATATTATGGCCCAGAAGAGACTGGAGACCTGGGGACAAGCTTGCATTGAGATAATGTAATGCTACATCCCTTCCCCCCACCCCCCTCTTGTTGCTGTGTCTAATTGTGTTGGTTCATGGCACATAGACAATCGTATGGACTGGAGACATCTCTCCGCATGGGATGTGTATTGAAAGGCTGCCTGCTTACCATAATCCCTTTATGTTTATCTGTAGTTTCTGTTTCAATGTACAAGTGTTCAGTTCCCATTGGTTGTTCCTTGTCCCCTACCCCCTCCCCTCTATGACACGGCTAAGGGGAGTGTCCCTAACTGTGTGTAAAAGTGTATGTCTTGTATTTAATAAACAGTTTATTCTCTGCATGTTTAACCCTCAACACCTGTGTGGATTGTCTCGTGATTGAGGGGTTAAGGGCTGGTTATGGCGAATCTGCAGGCTGCGGGTGCGTTTGGAGGACAGGAGACACAGGTCTGGCGGATGTGCCCACCTGGGGTATTCGAGATCCGTCACACTTGACAACCATACTTAAAAGAAAAAAAAGAAAATTGCTTATTCACCTGGTAACGGCATAGGTCTGTATACCTATTTACTGGAAACAAACATCTCCTCTTCTCCTAAGTCTCTGGTGTAACAAAAGTAATGAATTAAAGCTGGAGTTCACCCGAAATTTTTTTTTGAACATTAGATTGATGCTCATTTTGTCAAGGGGAATCGGGTAGTTTTTTAAAAATCGAAGCAGTACTTACCGTTTTAGAGAGCGATCTTCTCCGCCGCTTCCGGGTATGGTCTTCAGAACTGGGCATTCCTATTTGATTGACAGGCTTCCGACAGGCTTCCGACGGTCGCATACATCGCGTCACGAGTAGCCGAAAGTAGCCGAACGTCGGTGCGGCTCTATACGGCGCCTGCGCACCGACGTTCGGCTACTTTCGGAAAATCGTGACGCAAAGTATGCGACTGTCGGAAGCCTGTCAATCAAATAGGAACGCCCAGTCCCGCAGCCAATACCTGGAAGCGGCGGAGAAGATCGCTCTCTAAAACGGTAAGTACTGCTTCGATTTTAAAAAAACTACCCGATTCCCCTTGACAAAATGAGCATCAATCTAATGTTAAAAATTAACTTTTTGGGTGAACCTCCACTTTAAAAACCACTGAAGAATTAACAGCAGCACTCAAGTATGGGGAGGAGCTAAGAATTCTACTCATTCCTAGCTTCTTTTGATTGTTCTCCTTCAAAGTGTTAATCTTAACTTTCATTATCGTTCATTGAGGGACACGGGCATTAAGAAATTCTGAAACAGTCTCGTCACCTACAGGAGGTTGGGACACTGGCATACAAAAAACATTATTTTCTTTTAATTATAAGTGATTCCCAACCTCCTCTTCTGGCCCCCCCTGGCATTCTTGGCTCTTTCACTTCTGTGTCTGCCCCCATAGCAAGCAGCTTACCATGGGGTAGACATGTGAGCAACCTCCTGAGCCAGACTGCGTGTGGCCATAGACACACACAATGCTGCTCAACTCTGCCTCCTGCTCTCTTCTTACTAAGTTTAATTGAAAGCAGCAGGAGCAAAGCCTGTGAGACCAGAAAGAGGGCAGAGAAGACTTGCAACTGGGCACAGTGCTGGATCGATAAAGGACTCAGGAAAGTGCAAGTCTTTTTACCTTAATGCAGGGCAAGGCATTAAAGGAGAAGTATTGGTTTCTTTTTTATTTTATATTCATACTTACCTCGGTGGATGGAGCGTCAGACCGATGCTCCATCTGTCCCCCACCGTCTGTGCACTGAGAACCGAGCCACCGAACATCGCTGCTGGCTTGGTTCTCACAGATCCCCGAAAGGAAAGCCGCTGACTGTCAGTCAGCGGCTTTCCTCTCTGCTTCTCCACGCTCATTGGAGAGCTGAGCAGTGGAGGGTTGGGGAGAGGCTGTCTCAGCGGCTTGCTGATACGCTGAGACTGCCATCAATCAGGGCAGCTGGTGGATCCAGACTTGGGAAGTCGTGATGATGCGCTGCCCCGACTGATGGCAGTGACGTCAGCGGAGAGCGGACTTCAGACCGCTCTCTGCTGAAAACGGGTCACAGGAGTGCAAAAGGAATTGCACTCCTGTGACCCTTAGGAGAAGCCCAGGCTAAAAAGCTCAGGCTGGACTTCTCCTTTAAGGTAAAAAAAATAATGTTTAGAACCACGTTAACCCAGTCCAATGTATGACTCCACATCTAAGGCCCCGTACACACGACCAAACATGTCTGCTGAAACTGGTCCACGGACCAGTTTCAGCAGACATGTTCGGTCGTGTGTAGGCCCGAGCGGACAGGATTCTAGCGTACATTTGCCCGCCGGGCCTTTTTCCAGCGGGCAAATATTTCCAAACTTGTTTAGAAACAGCCCGCTGGAATCCTGTCCGCTCAGACATGTTCGGTCGTCTGTACAGACCTACCGTACATGTCCGAGCGCCCGCCATCCCTCGCATGCGTCGAATGACTTTGACGCATGCGTGGAAGCATTGAACTGGCAGGGCCGCCCACGTCGCCACATCATCGTCGCGGCGACGGCGCGGCCACGCCCTGCGTATTGTTTACGCGTGGATTTCTGTATGATGGTGAGTACAGCCATCATACAAAAATACCCCGGGCAGACATGTATGGTGAAAACGGTCCGGCGGACCGGTTTCATCGTACATGTTTGCTCGTCTGTACAAGGCCTAACTTTCATTCTTCAGTTTTGTTTTTTACTAATGTCTAGGTTGTTGGACACCTTTTCCTTAGCTCTTTTGAAAAAAAAAAAGGTCTCACTATATTTTTGTTAGCATTTTTATCTTGTGATATATTGTCTTTATTGAGTTCAGTCAGGATCCTTGATACAATTTTAATATTTTTTTCCTTTGTTTCCTACTTTCAAGATTTCCACCCTTCCATGCCATTCTAATCAGTTTATGCTCAGGACCAGTTTAGCAAGCCATATCCAGAACCCAGTAGACTCAAGGATTGCAGGGCTAGCCTGGAATACATTTGAAATCTCCCTGTAAAATCCTCGACCCCCAGACAATGTGGTGGAGCTTTTCCCCTTTAAGGGGAGATTTATTGCTCAGGGGTCTCTTCCAACTGTAGATGCTTCAGTAATTTATATTAACAGGCATACTACCAAATGGGTTGATAGTGTTCCACTAACAGACAGATTCCCTACTGGGATCCCTGTTTGAGTTGCCTGGAGTGATGCTTTGCCTCGTGTTGGTAACTTTACTTTGTGAAAATGTGGCACTATAGGAAAAGTCCCTTAAAGGGTCAGCGTAAGCCTTTAATGTATTGACTGTTTGTAACAAATGTCTGGAGTTTTACGCTTTAGCTTTGACGGTCTGTTGCAAGAAACAATCTTTAAAGGCCTCTTGCACATGGTACTGATGTTTAAGCATCTGCTTTTTTTGGAGGTAACTTCAGGTGTTTGTTTTGCATGTATTTGAACGTATTTATGCAAAACATTCCTTAGGGAAATACATTCATATTTATGCTCATATGCTTGTATTTGCACGTACCGGTGCAAAATACTGACCAGGAAAGCCGATTTTTCAAAAATGTTTTACTCAAGAATAATCAGCACCTGTTTGTACAGGCACATTGTACAATGGGTTGCATTCTATATCAGTAAAACAAAGTCTGTACTGAGCTTTTTCAAGCTGCAGTGTGCAAGAGAGGCCTTACTCACATGTTCTTGATGCCCATTTACATGTGTAGGGGCACTTTAATTACAGCCTGGTATGTCAGTGATTCATCAAAAAGCATCCGACTTGTTTGTCCTTTGAAAGAAGTTGTCTCTTCGGACATGCTGTTGACATTGTGATTAGTAATGCCACCAGTGGCTAGAGTGTAATCCTACCTCAAAGTAGAATGTCAGTAGAATTGGTGGAACAGCCCTTTTATCTCTTTAATAATATAGCAACAGCGGCATGTGGACAGTCAGAGCTTTCCTACACTCAAGCTCCAAGGCTTGAAGTCAGGGGTCCTCTAGTTGAGCAAGGGAGTTAGAGGACTCCTCTAACTCCCTTGCTCAACTTTTAGCATAAAAAAAACCTTTTGGTTTGGACTCCTGCACCCTAAGACCTCCTAATCTTACCTTTGAGGGAACTTATTCTTGGGAAGTATATTGCACCAGGCTCCCGCTAGTCTTTGCTCTTCAAATATGATTTTGTCTTATGTGGTAGATGATACTACTTAGCCCTATCCCTCTCATGAGGAGGTTGAAAGGGATCAGTCCTTACTGTGCCCTTTATTGCCAAGTACCTGACTTCAGCATCCTCCAGCAGCTCTGGACCCTGCTCACAGCATCGATCCTTACATCCTCTCTACTTTCACTCTAATATCTTTTACTGAGATTCCTATAAACCCTAAAGAGGGTCATGTTACTGGATTTTTGCAGTTCTTCCGCTGGTAGCCACCATCTGGCAGGGCTGTTGAATTCAAGCCCTCATTAAAGGAGTCCCCTCCTTGTGAGTCTTTGACCTCTTTCCTATGTGATGCGGGCTTTCACCCTTGTTTCCCTTTCAAGGTTTCACAGATTACTGAGGGATGCCCCTCTAGTTTGATATCTCAAATCCTTTTTGCCTCTACGTCTGTGTAAAGGAGTCTAGCTTCTGGGCAAGACACCAAGATTGTCTAGTTGAACAAAGAAATTCTGGATGCTAATTACCATGCTCTGGTCAGGGATTTTCCATCCGTCCGCCCTGGAAAGACACTTTCTGAGGGGTTCATCTGTGAACATCACCTGGCTGCTGCAGAACCTTTACCTCTGGAAAGGATAGGTAACACTTCCTATGTCAGTGACCTGTTCCCTATGCTGGATTTGTGATTACACTGTTTCTCCTAGAGCCAAAATATGGCTTTAGGGATCTCCTCAACAGATAGTCTTTATGTTCCAATAGTTTTTATTATTTTTCCAAAACAGCATACAGAACATTATGCTCAAATATTCATCAGAAGATTGTTGAAACAGAGATTCAATATACATCGTGCTCGGTGGCTCTTATCACATATGTAATAACAAAACCCATTAAGAAAGGTTATATTATGGCCAGAGAGGCCTCCTTGTCTCCTGATAGCATCCTTCCAAACCAAATAGTTCCCCCACCCTCCATCATTATGGTGTAGTCGGACCATCGTCTAAAAAATGATGGAGCGGAGAAACCAAAAACATAAACAAACAATACCAAAACCCAAAATAAACCCCCCTAGAAAGGGGGGGGTGAGAAAAGAAGAAGTGAGGAATTAGATAGAGTAGAACAGAGTGGAATGGGTCCCCCGAGTCCTGGCCTCTCAGCACAAACAACCCAGCTGTCATGGAGCTTGGAGATACTGTAAGTTATCCAGGGTTTCCAGACCCTCTCAAACCTAGCTTGCCTATCTTGTCTTATACTGGCCAGTTTTTTGTTGATCACAATCCAAGACACCTTGTGTTTCACCAAGGTAACATTGATTACAGGCGATTTCCATGCACAGGCTATAATTATTTTGACCACTAGAAGAATAACAAATATGAGAGATCGTAGATGTCTGGGGATCTTCTCTGATAAGTCTGTAAACAACCCTGTTTTGGCCTTTCTAGGTATATTTTGTCCTGTCACTGAATAGATCAGGTTGAATATTCTGATCCAAAAACATCAGACCTTCGGGCAAGACTACCAGACATGATACATATCTCCTTCCTGTATGCACCCCCTAAAACAGAGGGGTGAAGTTCCGGGGTATAGTTTAGCTAGCCTTGTTCAGACAAGGTACCAACGCGCTAGCACCTTATAGTTTGCCTCTACCAATGAGGTGTTGAGTATGCCTTTGTGCACTATGGTCAACCATTTTCTCCACACCTCTTCTTCCACTATTTCCCCCAGGTCCGATTCCCAAGCCGTTTGGTACCCTGATTATTGAATAGGGAACATAACTCTGTTACCCCTCCTTGTGATTCAGAACCTCATCTACAGCGGTTCTCAAAAAGGGTCCTGGTGGTTGTATCCGTCTGATATTTCAACAAGACTTTCATGAAATGGGTAATTTGGTACAGGCGATACATCTCGGTGGGGCATTTGTAAGGTTTCGTTAAAATAATTTGGTCGTCTGATCCCCCGTTATCTACAAAGTGAGCAATTCTGTAAAGGCTCTCGTTGATCTGCCACGTGAATTGGGTGATCTGTTGGCCTGGTGGGAAGTGAGGGTTATTGAAAAGTGGGGCTGCTGGTAGATGGGAGGATTTTAAAGGGTGTATCCTGCATGCTGACGCTCCTTTGTGGCTAACCACATTGTTGTTGAAGATCCAGTGGAATGGTCTGACTGGCTTGCGCCTCTAGTTGGACCCAATTGGGTCTGTATCCTTCAGCAAAAAGTTTGTATAATTGGACCAGTTGTGCCACCCTATAATATTGCAAGAAATGTGGGATTCCCACCCCCCCTCGCCATTTGGCCCTGTATAGGGTAGAACGGGCCACCCGGCAACCACCCTTATTCCAGATAAATTTATATATCAGGGATTGTAACTGTCGGAGGAAAACAGAAGGGACTGGTATCGGAAGAGATCTAAAATAATATAGTCATCTTGACGGACACTTTTCTACCCATCCAGGAAAGATCATGGTTTTGCCAGGTCTGCAGGTCACGTTCTGTAGCATCGTATAAAGGAGTGTAGTTTGTCCGAAATAGTGTAGCGATGTCAGAGGTCAGTTTAACCTCAAGATACGGTAGCTCTTGTGTACACCATTTAAAGGAGAAGCATTAACAGATAATCTTTATATTATATAATATATGAGAGTTCAATAATCAACATACACAACTGAATCAGACCCTCCTGAGGAATCTATGGGGAAAAGTATTGTTTGGACACCTTCATGGACTTTCAGGTGGCAGCTTCCTTTTATACGTGATTATTTGTCTTTCTCTGGAACATTAGGCTGATTCAGAGCCCTCCCCTTAGCCATGGCAGTTTCCCTATTTGAAAAGCCTTTTCTACATCTAACCTTGGTTCAGGTCTTAGTTACCTATATAGTCTAATACAATAACCTTTACATCTGTTGGACCTCTCAGTGTCCATCATTTTGAACATCCTGACTGTCTCAGAATTCTGGAATTCCTGTGTCTGTCAATTGACAATAAAGAAAAGAAGATTTCTGTACTTAGTGTAAAATATTTTTATTTTAGTTCATTGATAGACACAGGTCCCGTCTCTCTGTGTTATTTTCCCAATGTACTGCTTGCTTACAAACCTATTAGGATGATGGTACATTTTCAATCAACTAACTTTTCCCAATGCTAGAGGTTCAATTTATTTACAAACCTAGGGCATGACATGGGGTTATATGAGGGTCTGGCTTAACAGTTTTTGTTTTCCAGTGTTTTAACCCTTCTGTATGTGTCAGTATAACCTGACTTTTTCAGAATTCCTGTGTCCCTCAATGGACTCAAAGGAAAATATTTTATGGCAAATGCAAAAATCCAAATGTTCTAAATAGTTTATTTTTTGAAAACTTTAACCACCTCAATACCGGGCACTTTCACCCCCTTCCTGCCCAAGCCATTTTTTAGCTTTCAGCACTGTCACAATTTGAATGACAATTGCGCGGTCATGCTACACTTTACCCAAATTAAATTTTAATAATTTTTTCCCCATAAAAAGAGCTTTCTATTGGTGCTATTTGATCACCTCTGCGGTATTTATTTTTTCCGCTATAAATGAAGAGCGACAATTAAAAAAAAAAAAAGCAATATTTTTAAATGTTTGCTGTAATAAAATACCCCCAAAAATATATATATATAAAAAAAAAAAAAATGTTCCTCAGTTTTGGTCGATACGTATTCTTCTACATGTTTTTGGCAAAAAAAAAATAGAGGATAGATTTATAGCATTTTTTTTTTTACTAGTATTGGCGGCGATTAGTGATTTTTATTGTGACTGTGATATTGCGGCAGACACACTGGACACTTTTGACACTATTTTGGGACCATTCACATTTATACAGTGAACAGTGCAATAAATATGCACTGATTACTGTGTAAATGTGACTGGCAGGGAAGGGGTTAATACTACGGGACAATCAAGGGGTTAAATGTGTACCCTAGTGAGTGATTCTAACTGTAGGGGGAGGGGGTGACTGGGGGAGGTGACCGATCTGTGTCCCAATGTAAAAGGGACACAGCATCGGTCTCCTCTCCCTGACAGGACGTGGATCTCTGTGCTTACACACAGAGATCCACGGTCCTGCTCAGTTACTGGGCAATCGCAGGTGCCCGGCGGCCATTGCGCCCCCTAGTGGCTCTGCAGAACAACAGCACTATCCTCTCAGAACAACAGCACTATCTGTCTTTTTTGCCCCACGATTTAACCTGGTTGTAAACCAGACACTTTTTTTGTACCAGTAGATTGTAAATGTATTATTCTGTATTATATGCAACCTGTATATGATATATTGTCACTTTTAGATTATATAAAAAAAAAGAGGTAAGCTTGCTAAAAAAAAAAAAAAAAACAGTACCAAGTGCGTGTACTGGATACCTAGCCCCCTGCTGTGCACTGTGATTCCTTCTGCTGGCCCCTACATAACTACTGTGGCTGGTATTTGGAGTTTTGGAAAGTCATGGCTGCTTGGCTGAAATTTAAAAGTATTTTTAATGACAACAAATTACAGAAAGTTTTTTTTATAGAAAGTGTGATGATCAATTTTAAACAAATCTGTACATACCCTTTAACAGATTTCTAAGGGTGATTATTTGACTAATCATCCCACATCAAGAAAAACATGTAAAAATAGACTATTTTACCCCAGCTTCTACCAAATGAGGGCCTTTCAGCAAAATCTTGGGAAAATTTAGGATGCAAGTACTCTTAAGAAAAATCCCAAACATTAAAGGGGTGGTTCCCCCTAAAACAAATTTCTAACAATACATTCGTAAGACCCGTTACACTGCGGGTAGGCTGGCTTTTGTTTTGTTTTTTTAGTACATACCTCGATATCGCCGTTTCGTCCCTTGGCGGTGGGCGTTCCTAGTTGATTGACGTTCCTCCGACGGAAACATACGTGACGTCACGACTTTCCGAAAGAAGCCGAACGTCGCTGCGCAGGCGCTGTATAGAGCCGACTCTATACGGCGCCTGCGCAATGACGTTCGGCTTCTGTCGGAAAGTCGTGACGCGCAGTATGCGCCCGTCGGAGGAACGTCAATCAACTAGGAACGCCCACCGCCAAGGGACGAAACGGCGATATCGAGGTATGTACTAAAAAAACAAAACAAAAGCCAGCCTACCCGCAGTGTAACGGGTCTTACGAATGTATTGTTAGAAATTTGTTTTAGGGGGAACCACCCCTTTAAGCAGGAGTGTCTTTTCATGTGGCCTGAGATCCTCAGATTTTCCCAGGATTTCTCCACAGGGCTAGTGTCGTCACCCTCACCTATGACCCCTGGGTATCATTTTTACACATGGGAGTGTGCAGGGATCTATTGTGAAAAGGATCCTTGCAATGTTATTGAAGATCTGCTTTCGAAATATGTTAATACTTGAATGTCAAATAAAAAATGGAATAGATGTCCAAACTATCTACCAACAAATTGTTTATTTTAAAGGCTAGCTAAAGGTGCAAGTATCATTTACCATATATACTCGAGTATAAGCTGAGTATAAGCTGAATTCTTGACAGACGTCAATTTTTTTTAAAAGTCGCGACTTCCTACTGGCGTTCCGTTCTGTGATAGGCATTTGACACTGTGTTCCGCCCATCACGGAGGTCCTCTTATCCTCGGACAGTTTCCCAGCAGACACTGTGTTCAGTGTTCCGCCTATCACGGACGTCCTCTTGTCCTAGGATGAAAGAATGTCTGTGATTGGTGGAACACTGAACATAGTGTCTGCTGGGAAACTGAGTCAAAAGATGAGAGGACCTCCGTGATAGGCGGAACACAGTTTCAAATGCCTATCACGGAACAGAACGCCAGGAGGAAGCTGCGACTTTTAAAACATGGATGCTTGTCAAGAATTCAGGTACACGGGCACAGCGAGACTGCAATGGGCACAGTGAGGTATGGCACAGTGAGACTGCAATGGTCACAATGAGGTATGGCACAGTGAGGTTGCAATGAGCACATTGAGGTTGCAAATGGGCACAGTGAGGTGTGCAAATGAGTATTGTTGACCCTCTATTCTGCTTACAGTAGCTGCTGCATTCACACCCACCCTAGGCTTATACTATAAGTCAATACGTTTTCCCATTTTTTTGTGGAAAAATTAGGTCCTCGGCTTATACTCGAATGTATGTGGTACATACCCTAATAATCAAGGACTCAATCTCTCCTTAAAAAAATTGCTTACAAAGCAGTCTCTTTATACGTCTGTCAGATGCTATTAAATCATAAAAACTCAGTGAACTGAATGAATACATTTTTTATGTCAGCTTCCACGTCACATTTTAATATTATTCTTATAACTAGCCTCTCCATATTTATCTTCTTGCTTATCCTGTTTTTGCATCGTAGCATCTCTAAAAATGTACACATAAACCTCTAAATGGTTGACTTTGAAGTATCAAGTGAAGATGATCCATCTTTGCTGTGATGGATCTTTGTATATTTATTTTCTATTTAGACCTTTCAGTGCAGTAATTATTTTGACCTTTTTGGTTTAAAAACATGTGTGCCGCTTATTATGAGCTGAAGGCAGCAAATAAATTCTTGTCGCTGTTTTTATGGATGAGTAAGAAGTATGAAAAAAAATCCTTATCTAACAGCATCTCAGAGAGAAAGGTTTATTTTTCTGGATTGTAGTGTATTATATATCTAAATATATTTCAATAATCTCATTATTAAACAAAACATGCTTTAGTATTAATGATTTTAGCTTTAGCTAATCATAGTTTACTGTTTCTTTTTTTATGAATTGTAATAAACTGGTCTTTTTTTTATATTTTTCTGCAGGGTAGATTCAAGCTATATTGGAATGGAAGAAGAGTAGTAACTAGTTCGAGTTGGTTTGAAGAAGCACTGAGGTCAGTGTGAAACGCACGCACCGCTGAAAAACATCTCTACAGCATGATGCTGCCACCACCATGCTTCACTGTATTGTCCAAGTGATGAGCGGTGTCTGGTTTCCTCCAGACATGACGCTTGACATTTAGGCCAAAGAGTTCAATCTTTGTTTCATCAGACCAGATAATCTCTCTCTCTCTTTTAAAAGTGTTAATGTTACATTTTATAGCAGTGACTTATCAAATAGAGAATCCCTGAAACCTTTTGAGGGATGCATTTCACGTATTATTAAGATTTTCGTTTGCAATTTGCAAACCTTTTTGTTAGGTGATGAAGCTAAATGCGAGTGTTATAAAAATAAAGGTGAAACTCTAAAAAATTACAATATCATGCAAAAGTTCATTTATTTCACTAATGCAACTTAAAAGGTGAAACTAATATATGAGATAGACTCATTACATGCAAAGCAAGATAGTTCAAGCCGTGATTTGTCATAATTGTGATGATTATCGCTTACAGCTCATGAAAACCCCAAATCCACAATCTCAGAAAATTAGAATATTGTGAAAAGGTGGAATATTCTAGCCTCAAAGAGTCCCACTCTAATCAGCTAATTAAGTCATAACACCTGCAAAGGGTTCCTAAACCTTTACATGGTCTCTCTATCTGGTTCAGTAGGAATCACAATCATGGCAAAGACTACTGACCTGACAGTTGTGCAGAAAACCATCATTGACAACCTCCATAAGGAGGGAAAGCCTCAAAAGGTAATTGCAAAATAAGTTGGATGTTCCCAAAGTGCTGTATCAGGGCACATTAATAGAAAGTTATGTGGAAGGTAAAAAAGTGTGGGAGGCAAAAGAGTGGAAGAAAAAGGTGCACAAGCAGCAGGGATGACCACAACCTGGAGAGACTTGTCAGGAAAAGGCCATTCAAAAGTGTTGGAGACTTTCACAAGGAGTGGACTGAGGCTGGAGTCAGTGCATCAAGAGCCACCACACATAGACAGATCCTGGACATGCGCTTCAAATGTCGTATTACTCTTGTCGAGTTACTCCTGACCAACAAACAACGTCAGAAGCGTCAGATCCTGGGCTAAAGAAAAACACACCTGGTCTGGTGCTCAGTGGTCCAAAGTCCTCTTTTCTGATGAGAGCAAATTTTGCATCTCATTTGGAAACGAAGGACCCAGAGTACGGAGGAAGAATGGAGAGGCACACACTGCAAGATGCTTGAAGTCCAGTGTGAAGTTTCCACAGTCTGTTGATTTGGGGAGCCATGTCATCTGCTGGTGTTGGTCCACTGTGCTTCATTAAATCCAGGGTCAACGCAGCCGTCTACCAGGAGATTTTGGAGCACTTCATGTTTCCTTCAGCAGACAAGCTCTATGGGGATGCTGACTTCATTTTCCAGCAGTACTTGACCCCTGCCCACACTGCCAAAAGCACCAAAACCTGGTTCAATGACGTGGGATTACTGTGCTTGATTGGCCAGCAAACTCGCCTGACCTGAACCTCATAGAGAATCTATGGGGCATTGCCAAGAGAAAGATGAGAGACCAAACAATGCAGAAGAAAAAGAGGGACCCCACAATCAGGAGAATGTCAGTGTTTGTAAGTCACCACATCCCTAGAGTTATGGAAAAAACATGAAATACCCCCTCAAGGGTGGGACTTTATAAGTGACACAAACACGTGAATGAGTAGAAAAATATATAGCAAATTTATTTAAACAATTTAAGTAAGGACATCGTACAGTGTCCTAGCAAGGATAAAAAACCACATGCAAGTGGTATACAGATCCTATTTGTAAAGCAATAAAACAGACATGAGACAAAAATTGGTCCAACCCGACAGCCGTTTCGGTATCTGTGATCCTTCTTCAAGGGGTATTACAGACGATCATTGTGTCAGAGAAATACATGTCTATTAGAAAAGAGATATATACACATATTACATAGAAAAAATTCAACTTAAACAATATTTACAACTCTAGTGACCGAAATTGTTAAAAAACATGGGGAAGGGGGAGACAAGAAAAGGACAACCATACAACTATGTCATTTATCAAAACAGATATGAGTTACTTACAGTCAATAAGATCTGTAGATAGAGTCCTGTCTCAGTGTGAAAGTACGCCAAAAACAAGGGGAAAATGCTGTATATGGAGATCAATGTCTCTGTGTTCACGGGGAGGATATACAATCATAGCCTACCAAAAAGGTCCACGCCTAGGGAAGGAAGGGAAAGAAGAAAGAAAAAAAAAAATAAAATAAAATAATAATATATATATATAATATGCATATATCATTATTTGTTGCATTCAAAGAGTTAAATGCAGACACACATTTATAGCAAAAAAGAGTAACCCCATAGAGCTGGTAATCCAAAAATGGAGAGTAACTTACCAGATATGGGAATCCATATAGGAGAGGGTATGTATGTGCCAGAGAACAAAAGTTCAGCCACAAGGAGACAAACTACCCAGATTATCCTATGTTTCAGGAAGGGTGGATTGCTGGGTGATCGCAGGCAGAGATCACTGGAAAAAGGAATTTAGGAGTATATATAAATAATATGTATGGCTAGTCTGGTGAAGTGTGCATAAAGGCACAGCACCAAAAACAAACAATAAGCCAAACATCAACAACCAGTGGTCCTACCTGCATGTGAGAAGTCTCCATAAGTCCAGCAGACGCCATGACAGTCAGAGACAATAGTGTCTGCAATGGGCTTAAATAGAGTCCATTAGTGGCTATGGCGCATGCGCGCGCGCACGTGCTGCGTAGTGACGCAATTGCGTCTTGGAAAAAAAACAAAAAAAAAACGGGATGGGCTTGAATAAAGTACATTAGCGGCATAGGCGCATGCGCGCGCGTATGCGCTGCGTAATGACGCAATTACGGAAATGACGCTATTGTGATGAAACTCGCAAGTGGACACCAGCACATTGATATCAATGCGGTGACTACACTCGAACAATTATTGCCTGCACAGTCCAAATACATTTAACAGACGCCATGATAGTCAAAAGTATGGACGTCGCATGTGTCGATCAGCATGGTAACACCATTGCTGCAATGACACATGTAGTAGCGTTGGCATGATGATGCAATCGCGGCAGACGGGTATAAAGTCGCAATTATATCAATGTCAATATGGTGATTCCATATATGACGTTGATTAAAAATTGAAAATAAAATTAAATTAAAAATTGGAAATAATAAAGGGAGGAGATATCACTTAAATGAGTGATTTTGCCAGTGCCAATCCACCCTTACACAAGTATATAACCCGAATTAGGATGACAATGCCATCAATACGGGGGAAAAAAAAAAAAAAAAGGGGGGGGGGGGTGGGAAAGAAAGAAAGAAGGAAGGGAGATGGAGAGGGCCTTTCGCACAGGGCGTGCCGGATATCGCCCAAATAATGGGAAGGAGCCGGCATGAGTGTGTATTATTTCCAATTTTTAATTTAATTTTATTTTCAATTTTTAATCAATGTCATATATGGAATCACCATATTGACATTGATATAATTGCGACTTTATACCCGTCTGCCGCGATTGCATCATCATGCCAACGCTACTACATGTGTCATTGCAGCAATGGTGTTACCATGCTGATCGACACATGCGACGTCCATACTTTTGACTATCATGGCGTCTGTTAAATGTATTTGGACTGTGCAGGCAATAATTGTTCGAGTGTAGTCACCGCATTGATATCAATGTGCTGGTGTCCACTTGCGAGTTTCATCACAATAGCGTCATTTCCGTAATTGCGTCATTACGCAGCGCATACGCGCGCGCATGCGCCTATGCCGCTAATGTACTTTATTCAAGCCCATCCCGTTTTTTTTTTTTTTTTTTTTTCCAAGACGCAATTGCGTCACTACGCAGCACGTGCGCGCGCGCATGCGCCATAGCCACTAATGGACTCTATTTAAGCCCATTGCAGACACTATTGTCTCTGACTGTCATGGCGTCTGCTGGACTTATGGAGACTTCTCACATGCAGGTAGGACCACTGGTTGTTGATGTTTGGCTTATTGTTTGTTTTTGGTGCTGTGCCTTTATGCACACTTCACCAGACTAGCCATACATATTATTTATATATACTCCTAAATTCCTTTTTCCAGTGATCTCTGCCTGCGATCACCCAGCAATCCACCCTTCCTGAAACATAGGATAATCTGGGTAGTTTGTCTCCTTGTGGCTGAACTTTTGTTCTCTGGCACATACATACCCTCTCCTATATGGATTCCCATATCTGGTAAGTTACTCTCCATTTTTGGATTACCAGCTCTATGGGGTTACTCTTTTTTGCTATAAATGTGTGTCTGCATTTAACTCTTTGAATGCAACAAATAATGATATATGCATATTATATATATATATTATTATTTTTTTTTTTTTTTTTTTCTTTCTTCTTTCCCTTCCTTCCCTAGGCGTGGACCTTTTTGGTAGGCTATGATTGTATATCCTCCCCGTGAACACAGAGACATTGATCTCCATATACAGCATTTTCCCCTTGTTTTTGGCGTACTTTCACACTGAGACAGGACTCTATCTACAGATCTTATTGACTGTAAGTAACTCATATCTGTTTTGATAAATGACATAGTTGTATGGTTGTCCTTTTCTTGTCTCCCCCTTCCCCATGTTTTTTAACAATTTCGGTCACTAGAGTTGTAAATATTGTTTAAGTTGAATTTGTTCTATGTAATATGTGTATATATCTCTTTTCTAATAGACATGTATTTCTCTGACACAATGATCGTCTGTAATACCCCTTGAAGAAGGATCACAGATACCGAAACGGCTGTCGGGTTGGACCAATTTTTGTCTCATGTCTGTTTTATTGCTTTACAAATAGGATCTGTATACCACTTGCATGTGGTTTTTTATCCTTGCTAGGACACTGTACGATGTCCTTACTTAAATTGTTTAAATAAATTTGCTATATATTTTTCTACTCATTCACGTGTTTGTGTCACTTATAAAGTCCCACCCTTGAGGGGGTATTTCATGTTTTTTCCAAAACAATGCAGAAGAGCTTAAGGCCGCTACTGAAGCATCCTGGTCTTCCATAACACCTCAGTAGTGACACAGGCTGATATCTTCCATGCCACGCCGCATTGAGGCAGTAATTGCTGCAAAAGGGGCCCAAACCAAGTACTGAGTACATATACATGCTTCTACTTTTCAGGCGGTACGATATTGTACAATCCTTGTTTTATTGATTGCATGTTATATTCTAATTTTCTGAGTTTGTGGATTTGGGGTTTTCATGAGCTGTAAGCCATAATCATCAAAATTATGACAAATCAAGGCTTGGACGATCTTGCTTTGCATGTAATGAGTCTATCTCATATATTAGTTTCACCTTTTAAGTTGCATTAGTGAAATAAATGAACTTTTGCACGATATTCAAATTTTTTGAGTTTCACCTGTATGCATACTTTTATTCCTACTGGCCTATCTGTGAGGTTGTTTTAGAATGTTTGGTTAAATAAATATTTTTAATTATTAACTTATACACACAAATTATTGAAGAATTTTACATTGTGTACTTATTCATTGGAAATACAGCTGGTTTTACAAAGCAGTGGACTTTGGGAAGATGGCTTCCCTGGGCTTCCTGTTAACATCAATAACTGCAATTTAATATTAGGTATACTATCTATTAGGGATTTAGCTAGGATTATCAAAGACCTGGGGCACCCTTGGGCACTCAAAGTTGGTTATAGCATAGTATAGTGTGCTAAATGGTGGGTGTGGCAAAACTGTACTAACAGTGGGAGGAGCTTAAAGAGGCAAAAATTAGAGTGGAAGTTCCACCCAAAAATGGAACTTCCACTTTTTGGAATCCTTCCCCCTCCGGTGTCACATTTGGCACCTTTCGGGGGTCAGAAGGCAGCAGATACCTGTGTAATACAGGTATTTGCTACCACTTCTGGGCATAGATCACCTCGGTGATCGAGATGACTTATGCCACTTCCGGATCCTACTCTGTCCTCCCCCGCTGTCTTCTGGGAGACACACAGGTTTCAGAAGACAGCATGGATCAATGAGGTCACGCAGCGCAACTTGCGCATGCACGGTAGGGAACCAGGAAGTGAAGCCGCTTCCTGATTTCCTTGCCGAGGATGGCGGCGGCAGCTGCAGCTGAGAGTTGACTGACAGATTGGCTGCGGCAGCCAAAATCGCAGGCGCCCTGGAAAGGTAAGTGTCCATATATAAAAATGTTGTAGCTGCTGGCTTTTAATATATTTTTTTCCGGCGTTATCTCCGCTTTAAGGTTAAATAAAGCCTAAGCAAATTCAATGAATACATTACATACAATTGCCACAGCCTTTGTATTGTTACCATCAAAATATGCTTTTCATTTCTGTGCCCCAAGTAAGAATGTTATAGACTCTCACTTGTGGCATCAGCACAATAAATATAAAAAATGGATGTCTTCCCCACCCTTTATACATCGCTTTCCTTTTCCCCCAGTGCACATCTTATCCCCCTCCATCACCCCCCCAGTGCCCATCTTTTCCCTCTCCACCCCGTGCACATCTCTCCCCCTTCCCCTACTTACCAAAGGTAAATATCAACAATAAAAAAAAAAAATGAAAACTCCAAAATATCGCCCCTAAAACCATTTTACCTTAAAAGACCTTATCAACATGCAATATATATGACTATGCCTCTGAAATGAAACCTCAAAATTAAACCTTATTTTGAAAACCTCCAAATAAAATACCCCCAAAACAAAATCAACTTTTTAAGTTAAGCTTTGCAAAAAAAAGTTTAAAGTGGAGTTCCACCCATTTTTTTATGTTTGTCTGTGCTGCATGCCCTAATCTCATATAGGTAGATTCAGAGAGATGGGAATACATTTAGGGCGGTGTAGCCTAGCCTGTTTAGGCTACACCGCCGTAAATTAGCTAGGCTAGTAGTGATTTTCAATCTACTTACCTGCTTAATCTACGGCGGCGTAGCCTCAAACGAGCGGGCGTAAGGGCGCCTAATTCAAATTGGTTGGAGGGGGGCGTGTTGTATGGAAATGAGGCTTGACCTCACGTTTTTTGACGTTTTTTGCTACTGCGCATGCGCCGGGCGCCTACATTTCCCAGTGCGCATTGCGGCTAAGTACGCCGTACGGGCCTATTGATTTCGACGTGTACGTAAACGACGTAACTCCCGATTCGCGGACGACTTGTGCAAACGACGTAAAAAATTCGAACCTCGAGGCGGAAACGGCGGCCATACTTTAACATTGTTATTCCACTTCATAGATGGAATAACTTTAGGCCGCCTAAGGCCTTACGGAAACGACGTAATTCGACTACGGCGGCCGCGCGTACGTTCGTGAATCGGTGTACAAGCTCATTTACATAATCTACGCTGGCCACAATGGAAGCGCCACCTAGCGGTCAGCCAAAACATTGCAATCTAAGATAGGACGGCGCAAGCCGTCCTATCTTAGATATGTTTAAGTGTATCTCTGTTAGAGAATACACTTAAACATAGGTCGGTGCAGATTCAGAGTTAGGTCGGCTTATCTGTAGATAAGCCGGCCTAACTCTTTCTGAATCTACCTAATAGTGTTCAAAATGGACAATTTTTATTTATTTTATTGCTT
The DNA here is from genome assembly GCF_905171775.1 of Rana temporaria. Classification (NCBI taxonomy): domain Eukaryota; kingdom Metazoa; phylum Chordata; class Amphibia; order Anura; family Ranidae; genus Rana; species Rana temporaria. Next base: position 114,371,123 of record NC_053495.1, read on the forward strand.
GTAAATACCTTTATTTTGTAGTCCTTCATTACTTCCTCCTCCTTATTAGCCTAGGCTATTAAGTCACAAGGCTATTCGCAAGGGTTTCTGGGATAGGCATCATGTATCCCAGTAGTCCTTGCAAATAGCCAACTTCCTCTGACACTCCTGTTGCTATGGAAACCTGACTAAAACCTATTACATCGCTTGTGCAGCACTGAGCATGTGCGAGATCTGCAAGACTGAAATCCAGGAAGTCATACAGTCTGGCTTCATGATGCCCACACTTAAGATGGCCACGGTCTATTTCTAGATTATAAGCTAACTAAATGCTCTAACAACCTAACAAAATGGACCTTAGTTTACAGACTAACTTTACTAGACTACATTAAGCTTGTGTATTACAGGGGTATTTATATTTAAAAAGTAAAATTGTGGGTGGAACTCCCCTTTAACCTACAGTAAAGACTTTAACAGGTTTTGTAAAGGTTTGTTCTTTATTTTCTAAATAGGTTCCTTTAAGCTAGTGCATTGTTGGTTCACTTACCTTTTCCTTTGATTTCTCTTTTAAACATTGTTTTCTTTGTCTGAATTTCTCACTTCTTGTTTCTCCTCAGTAAGCTTACCCCCATCATCCAAGCCGTTCTGGCTGGGGGCTAGTCAGTCAGAAAAACTTACTGAGGAGGAACAGGAAGTGAGAAATTCAGACAAAGAAAACAAAGAAAAATAACATTTAGGCCCCGTACACACGGGCGGATAATCTGCTGAAAACGGTCCGCCGGAGATTTCTGTCTGATGGTTGTACACACAATCAGACAGAAATCCGCGCGTAAACAATACGCGGGGCGTGGCCGCGCCGCGGCGATGACGGCCCTGGAAGTTCAAAGCGAATCAGTACGACGCATGCGAGGGATGGCGGACGGTCGGACGTGTCCGGTGAGTCTGTACAGACGACCGAACACGTCCGACAGACAGGTTTCCAGCGGATAGATTTCTTAGCATGCTAAGAAATTTTTATCCGCTTGAAAAACGGTCGGCTGGACAAATGTCAGCCGAAAAATGTCCGCTAGGCCGTACACACGACCGGATTTGTCTGCTGGAACTGATCCGCGGATAAATCCCAACGGACAGATCCGGTCGTGTGTACGGGGCCTTAGAAGGGAAATCAAAGGAAAAGGTAAGTGAACCAACAATGCACTAGCTTAAAGGAACCTATTTAGAAAATAAAAAACAAACCTTTACAACCCCTTTAATAACCTAAATTCATAAACAATATACCTCAAAATAAATGAATACCCCATAAAGTAACCACTGACCTGAACCAAAAATTCAGTTAAATACTAATATGTCCACAACAATAGGAAAAAAACAGCAAAGAGATTGATTGCCAAAAGACATAGCAATGTCAATCTCTCCATATGTAGTTTATCAGCTTTGCATAATCTTTCCCTACAGCAGCTTCCAACACATACAACTATGGCTTCTCTGTGCCCCCTCTTTTTTAGCTTATCCAAAATCCTCCTTATTGCCCCTTCTAAGTTTGCTGGCCACAGTTCAATGCAGTGAATTATGTTTTTTTTTTCCTGGGCAAATGCGCAAACATTTTCTGGGGCCCCAACTCTCCAACCCTTACATGATGCATTTTGTTTCCCCCCATCACCATCCTATAGTGATAACGTAAAGCAAAGAATCTGACTGGTTGCTGCAGCCAGTAATATGGTAAAAATAAACAGGTACAACAAATGTATTTCTGAATTTTAAATTGTTAAACTATATCTCTAGGCTAAACATTCTTTAAAGTTTGGATAGTGTGGACCCTCTGTCAAGTTTTTATTGCTGTCTGTGTCCCCATTGCAGAGATTCACTATTCTGTTTGTCCCAATGACTACTGTCACTAGGACAGAAGGTGAAGGGAAATCCACAACTCTAAAGTTGTCCTCGGAACTAAAGGTGAAACTGTTCCAGGGACAACTGTCTAAAGCCCTGTACACACGATCGGATATCGGATGGAATCTAATCCGATGGGTTTTTTTCGGCGGATATCCAATGAAGCTGACTTTCATCAGTCTTGCCTTCACACCATCAGTCAAAAATCCGATTGTGCCAAAACGCGGTGACGTACAACACTACGACGAGCCGAAAAAAATGAAGTTCAATGCTTCCAAGCATGCGTCGACTTGATTCTGAGCATGCATGGATTTTTGTCCGATGGAGTTCCACACAGACGATCGGATTTTTCTATCAGTTTTTTATCCATAGAAAAAATCTAAAACATGTTCTATTTTTTTCACTGATGGAAAAAAAAAACGGTGGGGCCCACACACGATCAGTTTGTCTGATGAAAACAGTCCATCGGTCTGTTTTTATCAGACAAACCGATCGAGTGTACACAGCTTTAGAGGAGAGTTCCACTCACTTTGGGAGATTTCCTCTGGTACATAAACAGAAAATTACAACCTGGCAGCAGTTTTAGGCCCCTTTCCCATGTACGGATCCCGCGAGGATCCGTACATGTGTATCCGATCACTCCGTTGATCCCCGCTGAGCCGACAGATGACAGGGCGGTCCCTGCACACTGTGCACACAGGGACTGCCCTGTCAGATCTCCGCTCTCCCCTATGGGGGGGATCGGATGAACACGGGCCGTCTGTGCGTGTTCACCCGATACGCTTTGCAGATGGATGAAAAAATAGGATTTTCCTCCATCTGCAGAATCGGAGGATTGCAGACCCGGATGAGATCGGGTGTCAGCGGATGTTCATCCGCTGACACCTGCTATCTCATAGGGTTCAACCACTTAGCCCCCAGACCATATTGCTGCCAGACCAGAGCACTTTTTGCGATTCCACACTGCGTCGCTTTAACTGACAATTGCGCGATCGTGCGACGTGGCTCCCAAACAAAATTGGCGTCCTTTTTTTCCCAGAAATAGAGATTTCTTTTGGTGGTATTTGATCAACTCTGCGGTTTTTCGTTTTTGCGCTATAAACAAAAAAAGAGCGACCATTTTGAAAAAAAATTATATTTTTTACTTTTTGCTGTAATAAATATCCCCCAAAAATATATAAAAACACTTATTTTCCCTCAGTTTAGGCCGATACGTATTCTTCTACATAGTTTTCGTAAAAAAAAAATCGCAATAAGCGTTTATTGATTGGTTTGCGCAAAAGTTATAGCATTTACAAAATAGGGGGCATTTTTATGGCATTTTTATTAATATTTATTTTTTTACTAGTAATGGCGGCGATCAGCGACTTTTTTCGGTACTGCGACATTATGGCGGACACTTCGGACACTTTTGACACATTTTTGGGACCATTGGCATTTTTATAGCGATCAGTGCTATAAAAATGCATTGGATTACTATAAAAATGCCACTGGCAGTGAAGGGGTTAACACTAGGGGGCGGGAAGGGGTTAAGTATGTCCCTGGGTGTGTTCTAACTGTAGGGGGGGAGTGACCTCACTAGGGGAAATCACTGATCTTCTGTTGATACATTGTATGAACAGAAGATCAGCATTTTCCCCCCTGACAGGACCGGGAGCTGTGTGTTTACATTTATATGTACACTTTAAAGCCTAAGTTCACCTTTTAAGAAAAAATAATTGTCTATTTTTTGTTGAAAAATGGCATTTATTAGATTTTTTTACAGGTGCCTGCAAAGCATTGCATCCATGTCCGGCTCCTGCACAGTCTCCCTCCAGCTTTGTGCCCATACGTTTGTATGTGCTTTTAGTTACGCTAGGGGAAGAGTGAATGGACTATGAGCGCGCTGTTTAGCATGCTTGTGTTCCATCAAGAAATACTGCAGTGTAAATGGGACTTGTAGTTTCTTTAGCTACGCTGATTTAAAATGTGACAGCAGCTGCAGGAAGAAGAACCCCTGTCTACTGTCACAATGCAGGGAGGCTCAGGGGGGTGAGAGGGGCAGGAGCTGGAACATGTTAACTGTTACACTCAATGTACGGGTGCTAGAGGTATCACCTGCTACTATAGTGTTAGAACAGTCACAGCATTCATCATTAACATCTATTAATAAAGACAGAGGTTGAAATATTTTGCATTGATTGTAATATAGATATGTCACATTATCAACACTACTTCTAATTTCCCACAATGGTTTTTAAATGGTTCTGGTTTTATTTTTTAAATCATCAATTCTGTTGTTTTTTTTTTGTTATACTATAATATATATGTTATTAATAATATCTTTACATATACATTTATATACAAAAACAAATTGAGATCTAAAATGATGTAGAAATTCCAGATTTATACAGATTGGTACAAAAATAAATACATAAAATCTTGTATATTTAATTTAAAACAAATAGGCAAGCAGCTGAATTCTAAGGCAAAGTGAACTCTGAGACCCTTGACTTGGGTCAAAGTTTAGACTCATCTTGTTTTGGTGTTGTTTTTATGTTTCAGTTAATGTAATTGGTTTCACATGTTTTGGATCAGAATTTACCCTCAACTTTCCCACTGTTTATATGAGTACAGATCTGTCACAGACTGTGGGACATTGCACAGATGCAGACTGGCATTGTAACGTGACAAGCTACTTTTTAATGGTAATTGAAGTGAGCAGTGCAGTGTGCGGCACGGGTTCAACTCGCGCATACACATGTCAGTTTTATTAAAGCAGACACCCTGAGGGGTAATTAGACAGTAATTTCTCTAGTAATTTGTGAGCTGAGTGTAGGTTACTTGTGACAATTTAAAGGCAATTGAACTTGGCAGAAACCACTTGTAAATCCCATTACAGTACAAAAATTGTGAAGTTATGTAATCGCTGACTATCAAACTAGAATATGCATGTTTGAGTAGAAATGTGTTGGGTGTAAACTGATAACTGAGGCATGCATAATATTCTATGTGATCCAGTTTGGCAAGAAAAGGGAGTTATCAAAGCAAACTCTACTATGGCTGTGACAGTTTTGATAGGGGAGGCAATTGCTTGCTCAAGAGTCTTCTCAAATTCTTTAGAAACTTGGGGGGGGGGGGGGGGGCAAGGCATGGTGGAATGCTTAAAGAATCTTGATTGTGGCAAGTGTTACAAAACAAGAAAAGTCTTTCTGGGAAATGAACAAAAAGACTATTCTACTGGTTGTAAAGGATTTTGGCTGATTGGTTAGAGCCAGACAGGCAAGGATTCATTTTTGTTTTATGCTTGGTGTAGACAAGCTGCCTAACAAAGCGGAACATCACTCACTTAAGAACTGCCCACCGCATATATATATATATATACTTGTTTCGTGCACGAGACACTGTGGGCGCCCGCCAACTTCACAGTGGGGGAGCCGGCCACCCGCAATCGCTCCTCAGAGAGGCAGAACAGGGATCTGCCAATGTAAACTAAGCAGATCCCCGTTCTGACAGGAGAGTACAGTGAGATCGTCTGTTCTTAGTGATTAGGAACAGTGATCGCTCTGTACTCCCAGTCAGTCCACTCTCCCACAGTTAGAAACACCTCCCTAGGACACACTTAACCTCTTGTTCGCCCCTAGTGTTAACCCCTTCCCTGCCAGTGCAATTTATACAGTGATTGGTGGATAATGTAATAATGTCACTGGTCCCAAAAAAGTACCATATGGGTCAGTGCCCATCAATGCAGCCGAATCAGTTCCCATCTGCAGCCTCACCATTGCCATGAATACACCCTCTGAACCCAGAAGCGATTCAGTTCGCATGCGCCGCGCTTTATACGTTTTTCATTCATTCATTCATTCAATGCAGCCTCACCATTGACATGAATGCAGCCTCACCATTGCCATGACTGCAACCTCTCCATTGCCATGAATGCAGCCTCTCCAATGCCATGAATGCAGCCTTACCATCGCAATCAATGCATCCTTACCATTGCAGCCTCACCTGTGCCTGAATGCAGCCTCACATGTGCTATGAATCCAGCCTCACCATTGACATGAATTCAGCCTTACCATCGCAATTAATGCAGCCTTACCATTGCAGCCTCACCCGTGCCTGAATGCAGCCTCACATGTGCTATGAATCCAGCCTCACCATTGACATGAATTCAGCCTCACATGTGCCATGAATGCAGCCTTACCATTGCTATCAGTGCAGCCTGATTGATGCCCATCTGCAGCCTCAGAGGGGATAGGAAAGGGGCACGGTAATCAGGTCTACCAGAAGCAATAGCGCCCAAATAGTAAAAATCAGATAAACCTCATGATTTGTTTTTAGATTGTAAGCTCTAACGAGCAAGGGGCCTCCGATTCCTCTTGTATCAAATTTTATTGTAACTGTAATGTCTGCCTTCATTTTGTAAAGTGCTGTGCAAACAGTTGGTGCTATATAAATCCTGTATAATAATAATAATAATACAAATTATGATAAGCGGTAACCTTAAAGAAAATCTATCACTTTAAGAATACTGAAATTTGCTGACAGATATCAAGTGCAGGAATCCAAAGATTTTGGAACATGCCTGCAGCAGCTTTGAGTATCTTCTGCCTTTGCCCAAATGCCAAGCTGCTCTGATTATGCAAAGCTCTGACACTTCTGGGTTATGTCAGGGTTTTCTACTAAGTACCGTCCCCACATATTTCTGTTGGCCCATTACTATGTTGAGCTCACAGGCCAGTAAGAAAGTGAGGGAGGCTGGAGGGCATAGTCTCTGCCCAATACTTTCAATTTCTAAATCTGAAAATGTCATTATGAATAGTCAAAAATGTCTGAAGACAATTTATAGTTGTGCTGTGTCCTCATTGAGAGAATCCTGAAGAGATGCATAGTATAACCTACATATTAAATGTAACACAATTATAAAATTATTACATTGATAACATTTTGAATTCTGTAATGAGTATACTGTTTAACATGGTAACTATTGCCTGTAACATATTTTTTTAACCACTTGACGACCGCCGCATGACGATATACGTTGACAGAATGGCACGGCTGGGCATAAGGGCGTACACAACATAATCGTATACATTTTACAATATGTATTGATCAAAAAAAAAAAAAAAAAAGTAACTACAACTCAACAAGTATTTTAAAAGAACCCCCTGTCTAAATGTTTTACAGAAGTTTTCTAACTCCCACAAGGGAGCATTGGGGGAATACGTAATATACGTACTGGACGGTAGTAGCTTCAAAAGCTTTAATATCCTTATGGTCATAGCTAGAACTGTCGTACCCTCCCGTCCCCTGGTGGAGAGAAGATGTATTAGAGTATGTCTATATTTTATTGATGACATTTGATTGTGGTACCTGTATAACTTTGTCAGATGTACCATTCATGAAACCATGTGATATTTTTGTTATACGCAGAATGCCTGTTTTCTAATGATTGTACATGTGCCGTTCAATAAACAATTTAGGAAACTAAAAAATCATAGATAATGCAATGATAACTTTACCACATTACTCTAAGACCTCGTACACACAACTGTTTTCCTCTGCAAAAACCATCAAGAAAAATGCTGGCAGTGCATCTTTGACGAGAAAAGCGGTCGTGTGTATGTTTTTCGTCAAGAAAAATGTCGTGGATCTCGACGAGAAAAAAAAGAGAACCTGCTCTCTTTTTTCTCGTCGGGAGTCTCAATTTCTTTGCCGTGTTTGTCGTCGGGCTGGTTTACGACGAGAAACACGTTCGTGTGTATGCTTAGAAACCCACGCATGCTCAGAATAAAGTATGATACGGGAGCACACCTTCGGTAAAAGTAGCGGTTGTAATGAAGATAGCACATTCGTCACGCTGTAAAAATTATTGCATAGTTTAAATGCTGCACATTTAAATCATCTTTAGAATGGTACAATAATGAACAATAATGAACTTATTTTGCTGCTGATATTCACACTTTTGTTATGACTAACTTTTTGTAAAAAATTTCATGCTGATCTCATGAATTTTTTTGATTTATATAGCAAGATATATTTATTTTTTTAAATACAGATCTGCATTTTTAATTATTATTTAATTTCTAGTCATCTCCATGATTTATTTTTTAATTTTGTTGTGTCAAGTTACCACAATTTTAACATTATTGTTTGGTGTTATCTGATCTGTCCCTTTATAATTAGACCTTTTGTATTTTTTTTAAAGTTAACCTGCCTACTCACAAGCTAAACTTTTGGGTTGATTAAAAACACATAGGGAAGTATGAACTGTAAAAAAATGACCATTTATTCCGGTAAAGAATATAAATAAAATAAATAGAAAGCAGCGCTGGAGAACCTGCTGCCATTTGTGCAAATCTGTGTGGACACTAAAATTGGGACATTGAGAAGGACATACAGGAGGGAGCCCAATCTGGTCCTGGACTCCCAGAGGTCAGGAACAGCAGCAGGTCAGATATATGTCTCAAGTTTGTGGTACTACAATAGGCTGCCTTCTGTCAGACCACCTTGAAGCAAGGCCATCACTTTTTGGTCTTCATGGTTGCCTTCCCTCCAGTCTTCTTTGCTGCCTTCCCTGCAGCCTTTTTTGCTGCTTTCTCTGCAGCTTGCCCTGCAGCCTCATCTGCAGCCTTCCTTCTCCGCTTGCCTGGAGCCAGTGCCTCTGGAGGTGTACTTGTGCGAGGAGGAGGAGGAGGAGGAGGAGGAGGAGGAGAAGGAGGAGGAGGAGGAGGAGGAGGAGGACGAGGAGGAGGAGGAGGAGGACGAGGAGGAGGAGGACCGTGGCTACAAATTACAGTGTATTCGGTAAGTGTGCCCCTTACCCCCTTATTGAGCAAACTAATTAGGAGGGGCTCAAATTGGAGGCATTGGTCCATGGACATCTGGCTCATTTTGGCCATTACTAAGGTGCCATAGCCCTCTTCAGGGGTGGTAGGCTGCTGGAGTGTGGCCTGTGCCTCTTTAATCAGGGCCAGTGCTGCCTCGCTCCTATCCCTCCTGGCCCTTCTTGTTGGAAGGCAGATGGGAGGCACCTGGCACCTTGTTCTGCCACTTGGCCCTGCCACCTCCTCTGTGCCACTTGGCCCTGCCACCTCCTCTGTGCCACTCACTCTTGCCACCTCTTCTCTGCCACTCACCCCAGCCTCCTCCTGCCTGACACTTTCCAGACCCTCATCCTGGCTGATATCCTCCTGTGTATAAAAAAGGGACATAGTTTGAGTTTTGGGTTCATCAATCACACACAATTTTCAGCTCATGACTGTTGCAAATTTATTGAAAAAAAATAGAAAGGACAATCATTCTGACCCCAGCAGTTTTCATTCTTTTCTCCCCAACTTTTTGGGCCACTACTGTCTATTGATATGGAAAACACTTTTAGATCAAACATTAGATATTTTTTACATATTAACATCTATTTTACATTTTTTTTCACAATAAATACATTTAAAAAATACTATACCTGGCTCCAGACAGCCACATCCGGGTCTTCCTCCAGGATGGAAGGCTCATCTTGCTCCTCAGAAGGCTCAGCTTGGCTGCAGGGAAGGCTGGAGGGTTGGCTTGAGGTTTTTCTGGAGGGAAGTCTGGGGGGAAGGCAGGAAAGTGACTGCCTTGCTTCAAGGTGGTTGTCAAGAAAGGACAGTCTGCTGTAGTACCACAACGACGGTACATATACCTTCCCTGCTGCTGCTCCAGACCTCTGAGAAGCCAGGACCTTGTTGCGCTCACCCCTGTATGTGCCTCTCAAGGTCCCAATTTTAGTGTCCAGCTGTTCAGTGGTAACATGGAGCATCCTTGTGTGCACAAATGGTAGCAGGCTCTTCAGTGCTGCTGTCCTTAGCCTTTTTAGCCTATGGATGTGGTCAGAGCGGGCAGCTTCCTTAATCTAAAAAAGAAAAGTGCAGCGCTAAGTGAATATAGCAAGAACTATAAACTAAAGTGAAAAATAGTAAGAGCAAAGGAATGCTCTCAACTAAGTGAATATATTCTGGTGTATGGGAAATGGACTGAATCCACTACTACCAGCAAGTGTACTTAAAAATGTAAAAGAAAAATAGTGCATACATATAATATGATAAGCAATGAGAATAATACAACTGATATGAGTCCAATTGAATAGTGATGATAAATTGGATGCCCACTGTGAGAGGGTAGTCCCATATGGAAAAACAGAAGAGAAGTCACTTTGATCGACTAAGTTGGAGCATGTAAGGTGAGTCGTCTCAAGGCAAGAATCAATAATAAGATCCACTGTATGGTCCAATAATAACCCAGGCAGGTATGGAAAATCACATCACTGTATCACTATTTCAGGGTCAGTTAAGCCATCCAAGGATCACTGATAATTGTAAGAAATGGGTACTCTTACCAGATGTGATGGACACACTCGTCAGCGACGGTGTGTCAATAAGGCATATCCGAGCTCCTCGAGCTGGTGGCAACCATGAAACCGGCGATGAGGCTGTTGGAGATCGGCGTCAGTAGCTCTCCTATATCCAAGGTGAGGTGAACCACTGAAGGAATCCTCATGGAGAGCAGCAGGTACACATATTCAAAAATGGGAACATGGAAGGAGAAGAAAAAATGCTCCACATGGTGTAGTTAATTTCCAATAAAAAGGCCTTTATTGGCATAGGTAAAAACACGATAAAAACAAGCAAAGGCACAAGCCTTGTGAAGAGGCTAGTACAGGTGATTACATAAAAAATGAAGCGTGGTGAACGGGTAGCACAAGTAGGCTATGTACCCGACATGTTTCGAGGCAAGTAGCTCTTCAACTGGGGCATAAACCTACTGACCCACACCACGCAATATATATACTAAACATAGGCAATGAATTAATTGTATTACAAAACCCAAAACAGCTGTGATGAAACAGATCTGGATATCAGGCCAATTCTGGTAGTAGCCTGTAGACAACACCCATTATTCTCAGCCGGGAACAACCACTCGTAACAAAGACCGTCATGTGATGCACTCAGGAGAGCGGTCATTGGTCCAGTACTCACCTTGAGGTGCGTGTGCGTCATCGCGCTCACCCGCGGCGACGCAACCACGCTAGACTCTCAGTGTTTGCGCTCCAAACGTGCCAATCACAGAGACGCACACAAGACGTATCTCCGCGTCATCACATTGGCACCATGATGTCATCACGTCGCGCTGATTGCAATGCGTTCCATGTAACACCCCTGGGCGTCACCAGAAGGACTGGCCATCCCGTGGTGAAAGGCAGTCACAACGTGATGTTAGAGGGAGTCGCCCAATATAACTAGGTGACACTAGGTAAACAAATAACGATGTGTGACACATTGGGCATTAGAGAAGGGGAGAAATGAACAGCAATTAGGAACAAAGCAGCGTGGATGCATAAACAAAATTCCAGGTTACATATAAAAAGGTACAAAGGCCAAAAATATATGCATACAAGAAGGAGATAATATGGAAAAATGAATATGTACATAAATCGTAGGAACTGAAAAAAATAGTCCTACTTGGGATAACGCATATGCCAACAAATATCACAAAAGTGATTTAAGATTTGTTGATGAATGCGTTAAAGTCCCATTCGATGTTTAACCCATGAGGCGAGAAACATCGGAGCTGGTAGATCCAGTACATTTCAAGTTGGGAAACACCTCTAAATTTACCAATTACCAATACTGTGGTTGGTCTTACCCTTCTTGATACATGTGATATGCTCATTGACCCTGATGGAAAATGTGCGTATAGTCCTGCCGACATATTGCTTCTTACACGGGCATGTCAGGAGGTATGCCACATACCGGGTATCGCATATAACAAAATCCTTCATCTGGTAAACAGTAGATGTTACTGTAGAAGTAAAATTCTCTATTTTCCTACTTGTGAGGGTATTGTGAAGGCACACATTGCACCTACGGCAGGCATAGAACCCCTTGTATTCAGGGAAAAAGTGGGTTTAATTGGAGGGTCTGCCACATTAGGAGCAAGTTTGTTTCTAAGTGACATAGCCCCCCTAAAGACAATGCCCGCCTTATCGGGGAGTACCGGACCCAGGAGGGGATCACTTTGAAGCACATTCCAATGGCGATTGAGAATGTTTTTTACTTGCTTATGTTGTACTGAATATTGGGTGGTAAACGCCCATTTGAACTTGGTATCAGGTATACGTTTGGGTGAGCGCGATGACGCACACATACCTCGAGGTGAGTACTGGACCAATGACCGCTCTCCTGAGTGCATCACATGACGGTCTCTGTTACGAGTGGTTGTTCCCGGACGAGAATAATGGGTGTTGTCCACAGGCTACTACCAGGATTGGCCCGATATCCAGAGGTGTTTCATCACAGCTGTTTTGGGTTTGCCTATGTTTAGTATATATATTGCGTGGTGTGGGTCAGTAGGTTTATGCCCCATTTGAAGAGCTACTTGCCTCGAAACATGTCAGGTACTGTCAGGAAAGGTTCCTCCCGCTGGTGATACTGCCTGGTATTTGGCGTGCAGTACTGTGGTCCACCACCAGGTGTCTCCTGGCATTCTGCAACTGCCAGGGGAGCTCTCCCCTGGTGGTATTATGTGATCCTTGGGCTGCAGTACTGGCGTCCACCAGCGGGGGTTTTTTGGCAGTGTGGGGCCGACATCTCCTGCGATCAGGCAGCACCTGAGCCTGATTGCAGGAGATGTGTATAAATACCTGGCAGTGACAATCAGACCTTGCCTTGATATCTTTCTTGCGCCCTAAACCTGAAACCTGTACCTGAACCTGGAATCCTGTTATCCTGTACCCTGTGCTCTGTACCTACACCTGTTCCCCCTGTGATCCATCCATCCCCTCCTTGTCCTGTTTGTGCTCCCTTTACCCAGCTCTTAACCTCCCGTTGACGATCCTGGCCTGGCCCTGTTGTGATTCCGGTTTGTCCCTATTACTTGTACATATTAGTCTATTACTGTTATTATTTGTGGTTTCTGTTGGTGTTGGTTGGAGTGTTTTTGGAGGTTGTTATTTTAATATATTATTTCACTATCCTTAATAAATTATATTTTCACTTAAAACATGTCTGGGTTCCCTCAGTTGCAGTCCACACAATTCTAATCACATCTGATTCATGATAGTATATCTAGGCCATCCCTGATCAGAAGTGACTGCACAGAGGAACCATACTGGTTTCCGTTGGCTTGTTGAAATGAACCCTAACGTGATTCCCTATTATGCTTTGCTGGCGTCTAAAAGTGGTGACTATCTACGCCAGACACTAAAAGAGTGGACCCGTGACCAGGTGTTAGAGATCATCCGTTTGGCCCACTCCCAGGTTGACCAAGGTTGTGTTTTGTTTGGAGAGGTGCAGCCTTTGATCCAAATATGTGCTGAGCTAGCACTATCCTGTGTTCCAGGGACCTGTGATGATTTTTCTCCCCCTTTCAGTGCTGATCAGGTGGAATCTCTGGTGTGGCTGCTAGAGGATGATCCATCATGCTTTTGTGAGCACTATTCAGTTTGTTCCCGACAAAAACTTTTGGAATGTATTCAGTCAGTACAGACCCCTGTCAGACAGGCAGCATGTGATTCATTCTTTGTCCAACCAATACTCTCTGCATGGTCTTATATGTTACAATCAATCCCAGCCAACCCACAGCAAACCACTTCTACCATCAGACACCTACCTGTTCAAAAGTCTGTTCTCCCATCACCCATGGCAACCCCAGTCGCAGCTCAGTATACACTGCTTCCCACCAGATACCAATACCCAGTCTCTGCTCCCTGTACCTATCCTGCATTCAACCCACCTGTCTCTTCTCAGCTGCCTACAAAACCACAAAAACTTCCTCCAGCTACTGTTCCCTCTTCTCTGCCATATCCCAATCCTCCTTTCCAGTCTGCTGCACCCCTTACCTACAGAGCTTCTGTGGCTAAGTTCAAGAAAAAACGAAAGTTTTTCCCAACCAAAACGATCCTGCCAGTAACCCAACCTGTCTCCACACCAACCAACCTGCGCCAGTCTGCTTGCTGCCAGCTGAACCTGATAACCAGCCTGATTCTGCCGAACCTCTACTTGCTATCCGGCCAGTGCCTCCGCCTGAAGTTCCTGTATGCCAGCCTGATGTTCCTGTATGCCAGCCTGACTTTCCTGTGCCAGTTTGCCAGCCTGACTTTCCTGTGCCAGTTTGCCAGCCTGAAGTTCCTGTGCCAGTTTGCCAGCCTGAAGTTCCTGTACCAGTTTGCCAGCCTGATGTCTCAGCACCTGCCCTCCAGTCTGATGTCTCGGTGCCTGCCTTCCAGTCTGATGTCTCAGTACCTGCCTTCCAGTCTGATGTCTCAGTACCTGCCTTCCAGTCTGATGTCCCGGTGCCTACCTTCCAGCCTGATGTCTTGGCGCCTGCCTTCCAGCCTGATGTCTTGGCGCCTGCCTTCCAGCCTGATGTCTTGGCGCCTGCCTTCCAGCCTGAGGTGCCAGAGCCAGTTTGCCAGCCTGAGGTGCCAGAGCCAGTTTGCCAGCCTGAGGTGCCAGAGCCAGTTTTCCAGCCTGTTGTTCCTGTGCCAGCCGCCCAGCCTGTTGTTCCTGTGCCAGCCGCCCAGCCTGTTGTTCCTGTGACAGCTGCCCAGCCTGTTGTTCCTGTGCCAGCTGCCCAGCCTGTTGTTCCTGTGCCAGCTGCCCAGCCTGTTGTTCCTGTGCCAGCCGCCCAGCCTGGTGTTCCTGTGCCAGCCGCCCAGCCTGTTGTTCCTGTGCCAGCCGCCCAGCCTGTTGTTCCTGTGCCAGCCGCCCAGCCTGTTGTTCCTGTGCCAGCCACCCAGCCTGTTGTTCCTGTGCCAGCCGCTCCCAGCCTGTTGTTCCTGTGCCAGCCGCCCAGCCTGTTGTTCCTGTGCCAGCCGCCCAGCCTGTTGTTCCTGTGCCAGCCGCCCAGCCTGTTGTTCCTGTGCCAGCTGCCCAGCCTGTTCCAGTGCCAGCTGCCCAGCCTGTTCCAGTGCCAGCTACCCAGCCTGTTGTTCCTGTGCCAGCTGCCCAGCCTGTTGTTCCAGTGCCAGATGCCCAGCCTGATGAGCTTCTGTCTGCTGCCCAGCCTGATGGGCTTCTGCCTGCTGCCCAGCCTAATGAGCTTCTGCCTGCTGCCCAGCCTGATGAGCTTCTGTTTGCTGCCCAGTCTGATGAGCTTCTGTTTGCTGCCCAGCCCGATGAGCTTCTGTTTGCTGCCCAGCCTGACGAGCTTCTGTTTGCTGCCCAGCCTGATGAGCTTCTGTTTGCTGCCCAGCCTGAGGTGTTCCTGTCCGCTGCCCAGCCTGAGGTGTTCCTGTCCGCTGTCCAGCCTGAGGTGTCCCTGTCTGCTGCCCAGCCCAATGACCCAGAGCCTGCTGCCCAGCTCGACGACCCGGAGCCTGCTGCCCAGCCCGATGACCCGGAGCCTGCTGCCCAGCCCGATGACCCGGAGCCTGCTGCCCAGCCCGACGACCCGGAGCCTCTGTCTGCTGCACAGCTCGATGACCCGGAACCTGCTGCCCAGCTCGACAACCCGGAGCCTCTGTCTGCTGCCCAGCTCGACGACCCGGAGTCTGCAGCCCAGCTTGATTTGCCCCTGTCTGCTGCCCAGCTTGATGTGCCTGCTACTCAGCTTGAGATTCCTGTGTCTGCTACCCAGCTTCATGTACTTTTTGCCCAGCCTGAGATGTCTGTACCCGCTGCCCAGCTCGAGCTGCACTTTGCCCGGTTTAAAGTCATGGACCTTCCTCCGGCCCAACCTGATGTGACTTTATCCGCTGCCCGGCTTGACACCATGGACTTTCCCCAGCAACAGCTAGTTGGAGGTTTCCGGGGGCCGCTCCTTTGAGGGGGGTACTGTCAGGAAAGGTTCCTTCGCTGGTGATACTGCCTGGTATTTGGCAAGCAGTACTGTGGTCCACCACCAGGTGTCTCCTGGCAGTCTGGAACTGCCAGGGGAGCTCTCCCCTGGTGGTATTATGTGATCTTGGGCTGCAGTACTGGCGTCCACCAGCTGGGGGGTTCTTGGCAGTGTGGGGCCGACATCTCCTGCGATCAGGCGTCACCTGAGCCTGATTGCAGGAGATGTTTGTAAATACCTGGCAGTGACAATCAGACCTTGCCTTGATATCTTTCTTGCGCCCTAAACCTGAAACCTGTACCTGAACCTGGAATCCTGTTATCCTGTACCCTGTGCTCTGTACCTACACCTGTTCCCCCTGTGATCCATCCATCCCCTCCTTGAAGAAAAATGTTACTGCGCTGATCTAATTATCCAGAGGTATTTAATCTCTGGGAATATGGACATAAGTGAAATATCAGGGCCACAATGTACCCAATCTTAAGTGTGAATAACCTGAATACAAACAATAAAAAATATAAGAAATATATGAGTCATACAAATGTGACACAGTGATTTCAAACTTAAATCATATATCTAGATCAGTGTGTCAGCATACAATCCATATGCCACAGTGCTTCTATGAGAAAAATGGCTGTTGCTGCTACTGACCAACCAAATAGTGAAAACAATACGAAAGATATTACAAAAAAAATATATTATATATATATATGTGTGTGTAAAAACCCAATATGCAGTACGCCAACTGCACCGTGAGTTGTCCAATAACCAATATTGGAACAAAATAAAATATCAATAAAAGTGAAATAAGCCTCTGGCCTCTGAGGCTGTTTGGACACACACATTGAGGGTGCAGCACACCAGCGCGCACGGACCCCTTGTAGCAATACATGCGGAGCACAGCGGGGCAAGCACACCTCTTAGGACGCCACTTAAATGCTGGTCAGCGGCTTTTAACGGTTGACACTGCCAAAGACACTCAGTGCCGGTCAGAGGCACTTTATATTGTAAGTGTTATATTTTTTTACCTTTTTTAAATAAATACATATTTTAATATACTACACCATGATGAGCCCCTTGTTTTTGAGGAATTGATGACACCTTGTAAAAGGGAAAAGGAGGCAACACCCACTGACCGACAAAGAAAAGACACCACTTTGGAGCCTAATAATATCTGGGGTCTGGTGAGTGTTGATTTTAACCATTGGTGATGGTGGCACATCTTTGTCGGGTGGAAGAGATAGCGGCACTTTCCTGTACACAGCATTACCAACATTGAACCTTGTGTTTGCTGGAACCTATTGTATAAGAGCAAGATTGCCTGTCATTTGGACTATTTTTAAGTGCAGCCAGCACATTGCACATTTGTATGGTTGTTTGATAATTATTTCACTTTTATTGATATTTTATTTTGTTCCAATATTGGTTATTGGACAACTCACGGTGCAGTTGGCGTACTGCATATTGGGTTTTTACACACACATATATATATATAATATATTTTTTTTGTAATATCTTTCGTATTGTTTTCACTATTTGGTTGGTCAGTAGCAGCAACAGCCATTTTTCTCATAGAAGCACTGTGGCATATGGATTGTATGCTGACACACTGATCTAGATATATGATTTAAGTTTGAAATCACTGTGTCACATTTGTATGACTCATATATTTCTTATATTTTTTATTGTTTGTATTCAGGTTATTCACACTTAAGATTGGGTACATTGTGGCCCTGATATTTCACTTATGTCCATATTCCCAGAGATTAAATACCTCTGGATAATTAGATCAGCGCAGTAACATTTTTCTTCTTAGAGCACTATTGACCCCCACTAAGGGCACACAGTACTGCAGCAGATCACAGTTCACATTTATTTATTTATTTATTTTCTTTTGCGCCGGTGACACTCACAACCAATTGTCATCCCCTCCTTGATCTGTTTGAACTCCCTTTCCCCAGCTGCTGACCTCCCGTTGACGATCCTGGCCTGGCCCTGTTGTGATTCCGGTTTGTCCCTATTACTTGTACATATTAGTCTATTACTGTTATTATTTGTGGTTTCTGTTGGTGTTGGTTGGAGTGTTTTTGGAGGTTATTTTAATATATTATTTCACTATCCTTAATAAATCATATTTTCACTTAAAACACGTCTGGGTTCCCTCTGTTACAGTCCACACTATTCTGATCACATCTGATTCATGATAGGTACATAGCCTACTTGTGCTACCTGTTCACCACGCTTCATTTTTTATGTGATCACCTATACTAGCCTCTTCACAAGGCTTGTGCCTTTGCTTGTTTTTATCATGTATTATTCTCATTGCTTATCATATTATATGTATGCACTATTTTTCTTTTACATTTTTAGGTACACTTGCTGGTAGTAGTGGATTCAGTCCATTTCCCATACACCAGAATATATTCACTTAGTTGAGAGCATTCCTTTGCTCTTACTATTTTTCACTTTAGTTTATAGTTCTTGCTATATTCACTTAGCGCTGCACTTTTCTTTTTTATTTTCTGTACACAACATTGTTCCATTGTTGGTGCTGGCGGCTACATTTATTCCAGCTTCCTTAATCTATCAATGAATTCACTGAGGAAAACCTTCTCATTAAATGGATACATTTTTTCTGCAAGACAAAACAAAAGACAACTATACTAAATGTCAATCACAGTCTATAAACTCTAGTAATGTTTATCCCCATATAGGCCTTCAATCTCTATGCAGTATAGGCCAAGTTCAAATCATACCTTCCTTCACTTTAACGACTTCCTCCGCACACCGAACGTAGGTACGACACATGCGTGTTAAGCTTTATATAAACTACGCATGCGTGACACTCCGCACACGTCGCCCGCCCATGATGTTCTTACTCGATGTTTCCCCGCCCCTTCTCTTTCGGCACGCAAACGACATGGCGGAATCAGATGAGCAGGTGTCTCCAATTAGGCCTAGTTCATCCAAAAACGACGACATGGCGGAGTCTGATAAGCAGGTGTCTGTAATTATAAATTCTTCAAACGATGACACAACAAGCCCAGAGCCTGATGAGGAAACGTCAGAAACGAGGAGCAGATACAAGGCATCTAACATGTCTTACACGGAAATGGTGGACATATTGCTAAAGTCTGATTACGATGGCAGGCATGGGCCCTATAACCACCCTAAGGAAGGCCAAAATTATGGAAAAAGTGGTAAAAAGTCTGAGGAGACATTTTGGGGTGAAAAGATCGAAGGAGCAGTTCAGAAAGAGGTGGTCAGGCCTCAAACTGAGGGAGCCGGAACAGTTAAGGAGCATTAAGAGAATGCTTGAAAAAAGTAAGTACGGTACTTCTCCTGTTATTATTGTTTTTCAGAATTTGCATGTTGCTCCATGTTGTTGCTTTTGAATATTGGACCTTAAAAAATTCTGGTCGTTTCGGACACATCGTTCGGCCACTACATACAATGTTTTATGAAGATACAGGGTTAAAAAAAATGTAATATGCCTGATTATATTAAAAAAATATTTTTACATTGGTGTCTAGCTGATGCGTTTGTAACTAGAATTAAAATCAAAATTACATCAGTCTAAAGGAGAGGACACTCAGCAGCTGTTTACACATCTGCACTCAAGAGCACTAGTGTGGGCCACCAGAACAACCTTTTTAGTGTGACCCACACAGGTGCTCCTGTGGATTTTTGGGGTGTATACATGTGTGAAACTTGTCCCAAAAAGGTGAGTAGTCAATATTTGTGTTTGCAAAAATCATGTCTTCTGCTTGTAACTGCCCAACCAGACACTTGTACCGCCACTTCCAAGCAATGGCCCAGATTCAAGAAGCACTTGCGCCTGCGCAACCATAGGTTACGCAGCGCAAGTGTTACTTGCTCCGGTGTAACGAGTGCTCCTGATTCAGGAACCTCGTTACACCGACTGCAGGCTAAAATCTGCGCGGCATAAGGCTCTTATGCCTCGCAGATTTTGGGCTGCATTCTTGCGGGGGCCGCTAGGGGGCGCTCCCATTGTGTATCAGCGTGTAGTATGCAAATTGCATACTACCACTGATTCACAAGCTTGCGCGGGCCCCGCGCAAGCCAGGTACGTAGTTTTGTTGCCCTGCTCCCCGCAAATATCGCGCAATTCTACTTGAATCTGGGCCAATGTTTAATATTCATATTTTTGCCCTCAAATATCTGTGTGCTAAGTATACCTTTTGTTTCAATTTCATAGGGGAGAGAAGACTGGGAGGACACCACTCCTCAGAGCCCAGGAAACCCAAACCTCACCAACCACCTCGCCAGGAACCCAGACCTCACCAACCACCTCGCCAGGAACCCAAACCTCACCAACCACCTCGCCAGGAACCCAAACCTCAGGATGTGGAGGAAGGAGAGGTGGAGGAAGGAGAAGTGGAGGAAGGAGAAGTGGAGGAAGGAGAAGTGGAGAAAGGAGAAGTGGAGAAAGGAGAAGGGAGACGTGGAGGATGTGGTGGAAATTATCACCACAACAGGTCAGTATCTGTCACCACAGCTTCAGGTAATACGGGATGTAGGCCTGCAGATTTAATAATACATTTTTCTTTGTTGTTTTTGGTTTAGGGGATGAACATGTGGCTGAAGAAAGGCCTTGATTCTCCCGTTCGAGTGCCCAAAACATCCTCCTCCAAATCAAGGCATGTAGTAGGGAGATGTACATCAAAAACAAAATGGTCTTTATTGAGCAAACCTTTAGGCCTCGAACACACGACCGAACATGTCCACTGAAACTGGTCCGGCCTACCAGTTTCCGCAGACATGTTCGGTCATCTGTACGGCCGACCGGACAATTTTCCGGCGGATCGGACAGGTTTCCAGCGGACAAATGTTTCTTAGCATGCTAAGAAACATGTCCGCTGGAAGCCTGTCCGTTGGACATGTTCGGTCGTCTGTACGACTCACCGGACATGTCCGCTCGGCCGAAAGCCCTCGCATGCGTCGAAGTGATTCGACGCATGCGTGGAAGCATTGACCTTCCAGGGTCGCGCACGTCGCCGCGTCATCGTCGCGGCGACGGCGCGGCCACGTCACCGCGTTCGCTGTCCGCAGGAAATTTGGTCTGATGGTGTGTACAGCCATCAGACCAAAATCCGCCAGCGGACATGTCCGATGAAAACGATCCGCGGACCGTTTTCATCAGACATGTCCCGTCGTGTGTACGAGGCCTTAAAGGACATAATTAATGACTCGGGGGGAAACTAAGAAAACACCCTTTTTTTTGTTCCCAGTTTATATTTTAATTTTTTTACACTTTTTCAAACAAGCCAAAATTTGAAGATGCACACAGTGGGTCAACATGTGCTATCTGCCATCTCGGGATATCTATGTCTGTGTTTTGTGGCTGCAACCCCTTCCTCGCTACTCAAGTAGGTGAAAGGGGTTTCACCCACAAAACACGTCCATTGATCACCCATGATGGCAGATAGCACATGTTGACAATAGGGATCAGGAGGGAAATACCCATTTTTAACCCTAAAAAGACTGTGTGCATCTTCAAATTGTGGCTTTTCCAGGGGTGACAACACCCCATCTTATTATGGGCAGGTAGACAATTAAAAAAAAACTAGAATGTCTGAGCTATTGCCTAGAGTTTACATTGTTGTATTTTGTGGTATGTTATTTAAAAAAAATGTTTTCATAAAAAAAAATGCCAGTTTATGGCAATTAAAATAAATAAATAAATTATATACCTCAAATATTTTATAAAGACCATGTGTGTGAATGTAAAATTTAGATAAAACAACAACAAAGTGTGGCTTGTTTTTCTCAAATCCCCTATAACTTTTGTTGTGTTTAGTTTTGGTGTTATCAGTGAAATGGTTGTTAGTTCATAAAAAAAATACACTTGACACTACAAGTAGTACACTAGGAAATACTAGGAGACAGTTAAAATAAACACAAGCAAGACATCAAAAATGTTATTTAAAAAAATGTCTTTATGTTTTTTATAAATATAAGAATTTTACACATTGGCTGGCATAGGAATGGCCCCCCTACCCGTGAAATATTCCACGTACTTATCCCGGACTGCACGGGCACTTTGGGGGGGCAAGCCAGGATGGCCATGTTCTAGACCCAGCAAGGTGATTACACCTGAGGTAAGTCCGGCCTTGGGCCCAACTGTGGCCATATAAGTTGGAGACTGTCTCCGTGGAAAATTATGGAGAATACAGCAACAAAAAATTATATAGTTAAATTTATACTCCGCCATATGCATAGAGGTTAAAAACAGGCAGAACCGGCTGGCCATTATCCCAAAGGCGTTCTCCACAACTCTTCGGGCTCTGGCCAGCCGGTAGTTGAACACCCTTCTCTCTGGAGTGAGGGTCCGCTGGGGGAATGGCCTCATGAGATGCTTTCCCAGGCCAAAGGCTTCCTCAGCCAGAAACACAAAGGGGAGTCCTTCCACATTCTATGCATCCGGTGGCAATGCAAGGTCATCACTCTGGAGACGAAGAGCAAACTCTGTCTGCCTAAAGCCCCCCCATCCGACATCCGGCCATTCTTCCCCACGTCAACATAGAGGAATTCATACTGTGCTGACATCACCGCCATCAGCACAACGCTATGAAACCCCTTTTACTGTAGTTATAATAAAAGCAACCTGAACTGGGTGGTGGCACGATGCGGACGTGCTTCCCATCAATGGCTCCACCGCAGTTGGGGAAGTCCCACCACATAGCAAACTCTGATGCCACAGTCTGCCATACCTGTGGCGTGGAAGGAAGCTGTGGAATCAAACAAGATAAAAAAAAATGTACTTTTTCACATAACACTGCAAGCAGATTATAGAAAAACCTTATTGGTCAACATCATTATAACATTTATTTTAAGGATAATTTAAATACAAAAATATAAGGCCCAATTATCACATTCCTCATCCCCTCTGATAGGCAAATGTGAAAATTTAATGAGTTTGGGACCTTAAAAAAAAAAAAAGGTGAAGCTATTTAAAATTTTTTTTTTTTAGGGGGGGGGGGGGGGGGCTATATGAGTTTGGGACCTGAAAAAACTAAATGGTGAGGCTATACTTTAAAACACATTTTAGGGGGTGGGGGGTAAAGCACTACAATGGATCTTACAAAATACATTGGGAAGTGACTAGGCTAGGTGTGTTTGGGCCCAGGATAACATTCTGGAGAGGTTAGTGAAAGGAAATATGCATGTAGGCCAACAAAGGAGCATTAAAAGCTTACAGCATGCATGGGGACAAAGGGGACATTCACAGCATATGACAATCATGCTAATTAGGGAAGGATAAAAAAAAATACATTAGCATACATTAAATACATTGAATGTGATATTAAAGGAGAAAACTTACCCTCATATAGTCCTCCTGCAGGACTTGGATGATGGCAGAACAGGTATCTGGAATTATGAGACCCAGAGCCTGGGGGGAGATGCCTGTCGTGAACTTCAAGTCCTTCAAGCTTCTCCCAGTTGCCAGATAGCGTAACGTGGCAACTAGCCTCTGCTCAGCGCTGATCGCTTCCCGCATACCGGTATCCTGCCTGGTGATATAGGGTGACACCAAAGCCAAGAACTGCTGAAAAACAGGGTCAGACATCCTAAGGAAATTCCTGTAATCATCAGGATTATTCTCCTGGATCTCCCGCAGCAGAGGCATATGAGAGAATTGGTTCCTACGGAGCAACCAATTCTTGGTCCATTAATGCCTCCTCACCCTGTTCATGGCCTCATCTTGGTTTAAAACAATAAGACCAACACACACCAACTGCACAACACGAATTCTACGACGAGCAGGTGCCTGCAACATGGCTAGAAAACGAACGTCTCATCAGAATGAACAAACTAAACAGAACGCACTGAAGAACAGCAAGTTCTATAAAGAATGACATGAAAATCAGAAACGAGCGGACAGGAACGCACTGTAAAACAAATACGACCTGACTGCACGCCGTGTAAGACAAGATACAAACCCACAAGCACAAACAGAACCGCAGAAAACGATCTGAAAGCACAAAGACTGAAAAGCGCGAATTGTCTCTCACCAAACTTTTACTAACACGCAGTAACACAAGATTAGCAAAAGCAGCCCCAAGGGTGGCGCCAATGGAATCGAACTTCCCCTTTATAGTGCCGTCGTACGTGTTGTATGTCACCGCGTTTGTGAACGACGACATTTTGTCTTGACAGTGTGTATGCAAGGAAAGCTTGACAAGAATCTCATCAAGCTTGACAAGAACCTCATCGAGGAAAACAACATTTCTTTACGACGAGATTCTCGTTCGTGTGTGCGAGGCCTTAGTGGCAAAGGTCAAGCTCAGACAGAAAGTAAGGCTGTATACACACTACAGCGTTTGAATCGAGGGCAGATTTGCTTCGGATCTTTTATTACAATAATATTAAAATTCCTGTGTAGCTGCTTCACTCATGTTCAGGGTTCATTCTTTGTTACACTTATTTTTGTTTTTGGGTAGCGCACATATTTTTTCCCTTTACATAATAAAAAAATTGGCTTATACTCACCTACTCTGTGCAATGGTATAGCACAGAGCGACCATCGGTGGTCTCCTGTCTGCTCCTTCTCTTCTCCAAGTACCCCCAAAGCAAACCATGTGCTATAGGGGCACTTATGCAGGTGCACCCCTGAGCGGGGATTTGTGCATCCATGGACACACACAACAAGGCGTGCCCCCTACTCCCTACTCAAAGAATTTGGCTGAGAGCAGCAGGGGAAAATGATTCTCACTGTCCTCAGTGAATCCTGTGGATGCAGGAAGAGAGGAGAGAAGGGCTGCTAGCAGGGACAGCGCTGGATTGAGAGGGCGAGGGCATGCTATGGGAAGGATTTTTACCTTAATGCAGGGAATGCATTAAGGGAAAAAAAAATGTTGCCTTTATAACCACTTTAAGTATTATTGTTCTTTTAATATTACAAATTATGATTTGTTTTTATAATTTTTTTAAAATGTATGATGCGCATAATAAATATGATATATGTGATTGCAATTGCTGGATAAACAGCAACTCCTGAACACATACATGGCTAAAACATTTATAAGTCCCTAAATGCAGTGAATCTGCCCACATACTTCTTGCTTTGCTGTGTAATGCCCATACATATATGCAGGTGTTTCCTGACCTTGTCTGCCAGCCATGTACTGCAATGTATTTCTTTGATAGCCATGCCTCATTTAACACAATAGAGTGCTCAGCCATAACAGCCATCAATTAAAGAAAAAACTGTAATTTAAAAGTATTTTATTGTTTGCTAGTGAATCTTCTCACATTTGGATTATATCAATTTTTTTTAAAATTATTGTAATAAACTGGTAGCTGAAACGATGAATCGATTTTTTCCCAAAAAATTCCTAAAGTAATGATTGCACTTTGTATTTACTACTTCACATCGCCTCTCACCAAATTCTTATTTAAATGACTTTAAAGATTATTATGGGAATTCCTTTAGTATAATTACTTTACGGCTTAAGCTACAATTTAACATACTTTTTTGGCTAATCAAGCATTTCTACCATCTAAATGTAAATACATTTCTGTGACCATCCTTTAAAGAGAGTCTATAGTCTTTAGAATTTTATTTTTAATTTTTTTACAGACACATGATAGCAGCAAGAAAAAAATAATATTAATAATGAGTGTTAAAAAGAAAATGCCATATTTACATTTTCACCCATAAGCTCATAGACCTTCCGGGTAGGGGGCACACATGCATGCCGGCGGTGGCTAGCTCCCGCTGTGACTACACACAGCTGGAGCCCAGTGGCGTGTACCAGGGACTCGATGTCCACAACACTCGCTGATCATCAAGCAGAGAGGCAGAACGGTAGTCTGCCTGTGTAAACAAGGCAGATCTCTGTTCTGACATTAGGGAAGACGTGGATTATGTGTCTCTGCAAATCAGGGACTAGGATCCATGTCTTCCCCTAGTAAAAGCACCTCTCACAGTTTAGAAAAACACAGGCTAGGCACACAGTTAACCCTTTGATCGCCCCTGATGTTAACCCCTTCCCAGCCAGTGCCATTAGTACAGTGACAATGCATTTTTTTTAGCACTGATCACTGTATTAGTGTCATTGGTCCCAAAAAAGTGTCAGTCAGTGTCAGAATATCCGTAGCAAATATTGCAGTGCCACTATAAGTCGCTGATCACTGCCATTACTGGCAAAAAAAAAAACTCATAGTTTGTAGATGCTATAACTTTTTCGCAAACCAATCAATACATGGAAACTGTAGATTGTCCATAGCAACCAAAAAAAGTGTCCCTGTATGTCAAAAGTGGTTTTAGACCAGCTAGAAAACAGCGATAATAAATTAGAATCACTTGCAGAATTGAGCGATAGTGATTTCTGGGAAAATTCGTCATCAAGCACGGAAAGTAATAATTTGTATTATTATTATATTATTATTTGTTATAATTATTATTATATTATAATTTATGATTTTGTGTTTCAAACTTAATCATACCCGGGATGTCTACTAGACTCTTGTTTGGACAGATTTAAGTGAGTTATTCCTAAGAATTACAGGCCTACAATATAAAACGCCAAATTTCCATGCAAAACAATTGTACCGCTTTCAGCACCAAAAATCTGAAAGAATCATACCGCCAGGGAGGTTAAAGATGACCCTTTTCTGAGCATGCATGTTTGTACTTTGGATGTTTTTTTCCAAAGGACTTCTGCACACACGATCGGATAATCCGACAAGCACACATTTGTTGTCGGAAAATTTTAAAGCATGCTTTCCAACATTTGTTGGCGGAAATTCCGACAACAATTGTCCGATGGAGCATACAAACGGTCGGATTTTCCGACAACAACCTGCCATCACATAATTCCCATCTGAAAATCCGATCGCGTGTACGGGCTTTACACTGGTTACCCCAAACACAAAGTAGCATTTTAACTTCCTATGCTAAATCTGGGTATAATACTATGTGTGAACATTAATTCATTTAAGATCCACCACCAACCAACAATGCACCGAAGTTCTTCTGTAGAAGGAAAAGGGTTAAAAAAAACAAGCATTTTTTTACATTTTCCTCCAAACCACATCTATGTCTATTCCATCTAAAATTGATGTCAGAAAAGTATTATATATTTTCAGCAGGGAATGGAGGCAGCCGGGCCACTATCCTTGTCAACACGCTCTATCTCCTTAATCATACTTTTCATTTTAGTACATTGAAATTTCGCCCCCTACCTCCATGACCAAGGACAAGATCATAAATAAGGATGTTTGTGAAATTTTTACCTGCTGTTCCCTAACTTTGCGCATTAGGCATGAGACCGCGAGGTGCTCGTCAGATGTGGAAATTTATACTCATTTATAACGCGCTACGCTAGCCATCCAGGAATAAGACCGTGAAGGTTCGACATCTATAAACCAGGGCAGAAAGGCTTAAATGAAAAGTGAAGTGAATTTCTGTGTCTTCCCATAAAGAGGTTTCAGCTTTAATTCACACAAGATACATTTTTACCAGAGCTGTTTGTAGCAGTAAATGTTCCCTTGATGTATTATTTCTTGACTTGCAAAGAAATCTTTGCGCTCTACATAATGGTGTAGTTAGGAGAATTACTACAGGATCCATAAAGCTTTACAGCTCACACTGTAAATGTAATTTAATCTTCGCTCTCATAATGTAAAGAGGATTTGGTGCTGCTGCTGGCTTGATGTGAAGTGCATTAGTGGAGTGTTAGGGGGTGACTGCCTTTCATTAGCACATCATAAATAGAACTCACAACTTATTACAGGAATCCCCTAAAACACCCAAATCTTACTCAATTTGTCCCATGTGTGGCGCTAATTGTGTGATCAGGAAAGCACTTTAGGCTAGAAATGGGAAAGGTTTAATAAACATTCCTGAACAACTCTAGCTGACAAGTCTACATTTTATTAACACTTATATTGCTGGGAACATTTAACAGGGACTGAAGGCATCAGGAATCAAATCTTTTACATGCCTAACATAAAATGATTTTCATTCAATGACTGTGATATTAAAAACTGCATAATAATTTCTTCATCAGTGGAAATTACAGTGGTGTGCACGTGCAGAAGAGTACGGCTTATAGGGAATGTATACTGGTTTCCATATATATATATATATATAAAAAAAAAACTATTTAATCAATACTGCAACAAAGCCTTTATATTTTTAAAGTCAGGTAAAAATGAAATCTGGTATGTAAATATCATGTATTATTATATCCAGCCAATGGCTTTAGGCTCTTTTAGGCTAAGTTCACACTGGCTTTAAAAGCAGACATTTGAGACTCCTTAAAAAAGCCCCTCAAACATCTATGCAAATGATACAATGGGCAGCATACAGTGCTGTTTACACTATCAAAATATGAAGCGTTATGCCCTGTACACACGATCGGAATTTACGCTAGGATTTCTTTCCATTGGAAAAAAATAGAACATGTTCTCTTTCTAAACTCCAACGGAAAAAAGTCCGATGGGGCACACACACGGTCGGAATATCCGATGAAAAAACTCTGTCGGACATCAGCGTTGCAAAATTGAAGCCTCATGTTGAGGCGTTTGAAGCCTTTCGACGCCTGCCATACAAGTCAATGGTAACACTTTGCAAATGCGGTTGAGGTCTGTTAAGATTAATTTATTTCCTGTAATGAAATAGGCATGTGTGTAGCAGTTTTAACGCTTATCATATGCTTCAAAACTGCCAATAGGGCATTTGGGGAGCATTTGCAACTCATCATTAACGCTTGTAAAATGCCAGTCTAACTCCCATACTAAAGTTCATTATTGCAAGTCTACTGCCCATACTAACGCTATAGGAGCGTTTGTTAAGAATTAGAAATGTAGTCAAGTGCAAACAAGCTCTTACACATTTTTGAGGTTGTCCTTACCTCCTGAAAAAAAATAACGTGTTGTTCACAAAGCTCAGTAGCTCAAGCTGAAGTTTACAAACATTCATGAATGAAAACAACTCACCCCCTCTTTCCCCCATTTATCAGTATGGTTCCCTAAGGTTTCAATCACAGTGCTAGCCTCAAGACAGGTAATTTTTGTTGTCCCCTCATTTTAGAAAAGTCTATAATATTCTGTAAACAATTTGTCATATGTTAAAGTGAATGCGATTTCTGCTTTTAAAATGTTATATAATAGTTAATGACATCTCCATATCTGTTTTATGACAGCTCTACATTTTTGGAAGGCATGGATTTCGCAAATTATTTTCAACATAACATTGTTGATTTTTTTTTTATATTTATTAAAAAATATAAAAAGATTTCAAAAGGTAATTTGTCTATATCATTTAGCCTATGGTATCATTATTTACTCAAGTACAATCATTAATTTACCCACAAAGCACAAAAAAAATTCTCCAAAATTAGGAAGTACAGTAAAACCTTGGATTGCGAGCATAATTCGTTCCGGAAGCATGCTTGTAATTCAAAGCACGTGTGTATCAAAGCAAATTTTCCCATAAGAAATAATGGCAACTCAAATCATTTGTTCCACAATCATTTATTCATAAGTCCTTCAGTTTATAGTCCATATAAAAAGATTATAGCAATGTGATAAGTTGTGTAACCATAAAATGTCCATCTACAAATGGCAGCCTCCCCAAGGGGATTAGAAGCAAAATCCAGCAGGAGCTACAAAGTATAAAAGAGAAGAGAGGTGCCTCTAAGTGTAGTAATATGGTTACATTTAATGATGGTACAACATTTAGCACCTCACAGACAATATAAGGTGGCTGCATACGCGGATGACGTCCTTCTATTTCTGACGAATCCTCTGATTTCCATTCCAAATTTACTCAAGGATTTCAAATTATTCCAAGTACTCTCTAACTTTAAAATCAATTTTGGCAAATCAACCGCTTTGAACGTGTCGCTTCCTCAGGATGTTGTGACCCTTTGCAAACACAATTTTCCCTTTAAGTGGGACCCGAATGACATAACCTATTTGGGAATCAAATTGCCCACCAAGCTATCTGATTTAT
The DNA here is from genome assembly GCF_905171775.1 of Rana temporaria. Classification (NCBI taxonomy): domain Eukaryota; kingdom Metazoa; phylum Chordata; class Amphibia; order Anura; family Ranidae; genus Rana; species Rana temporaria. Next base: position 114,400,767 of record NC_053495.1, read on the forward strand.
ACTTACGTAATTTCTTACCAGCCTTGCAGTCTATCAAGACCGATTTGGAGGTTTGGACTAAGGGAACAATCTCATGGTTCGGGAGGGCGGCGGTTTTAAAGATGAATGTCCTTCCCAGGCTTCTTTATCTTTTCCAAGCAATACCCATTAAACTCCCTGCCTCCTTTCTGGCCTCATTCAAACTCATATGTAGACGCTTTCTTTGGGCTGGACGTTTAGCTCGATTGAATTGGGATAGAATGACCATGCCCAAGCTGAGGGGTGGATTGGGAGTACCGGATCTCTCTAAATATCACAAAGCTTGCTTACTAACAAGAATAGTCGATTGGCATGTCCACAAGGAAGAAAAGGATTGGGTTAAGTTGGAAGAGGCCTTTGTTGGTTTTCGGATTTCACATCTCCCATGGATAGATAAAAAATTTACTCCCAGGTCCTGTACTTCCCACCCCGTAATTGGCCCAACCCTTGCTTGCCTTAGAAAGACAAGTGGGGACTCACACATGGTACCTTACCCAGGTCCTTTGACCCCGGATTTCCAGAGGGTATCAATACTAAAAATCCTGGGGGGTCTGAGACAGCCCCCACATTGAGAGCACATCAGTTTTTTGACAAGGGCAAACTTTTATCCCACTCAGCCATGGTACGGAGATTTCCGGATTTCCAAATCCCACGTTTTAAATATTTTCACATAAGAAATTTCATAAATACACCAAAAAGGAAAACTCTGCGCTCCTGAAAGTTCACCAATTATAAATCCACTTAATGTTTGTGAAGAAAAAAACATACATTAACACTTTAATTTTCGGAAGATCCAGTCCTTTATATGGTTAAAAAAGGGAAAGTTTCCACAATGTACACAATATAATAAAAAAAGTATAAAAAAAACTTTCCAAATGTCTTCATCAGACCAGCACCCTCTTCAGACTTCAAATGGTTAAAGCTTGCGGTTTTAGTTTGTGGGCTGTCTAGCAAGACATCATTAGTGCAAATGGTGAGCACAGTACATTACCCAGCCAGATGTAAACATCGATCGAATGTCCTTCTCCTGGCTGATGTAACAATGTCCGGGATCCTAGGCTCTCTCCTATGCGGGTCTGGAAGCTTCACAGACCCGATAAATGTGACTGCTGGAGACACAGGGTGGATCAGCCTATCAGAAAGGACGCTCTCCCTGGGTGAACATGCAAGCGTCCCACGTCTGAGACACTGTTTCAGTAAACCAGCTGTACTGCAGGGAGAAGTTTAGGCGCCCTCCAGTGGGCAAAATGCAGTATGCGCTTGTTGAAAAATCAACAGCGTTGCATGGCGATTAAAATAATCGGATATAAAAGTTCTTATGCATGAATAGGATCTTCCATCATAAAAGGGGGATATTAAGAGGGGTCCTAGACGACGCGTTTCGCCCTTACAAGAGCTTTGTCACTGTGACAAAGCTCTTGTAAGGGCGATGGGAGGCTGATCTTCAGGTATCATTGTCAGATGGTGACTGGAGCTCAGTATGGACCCACATTCATAAGGGCTCTGTTAATGTATCAGCTCAGGAAAATAGATACAAAATCTATTCCAGGTGGTACAGAACCCCAAGCAAGTTACACAAATTTTACCCGATAGTGTCACCGACTTGCTGGAGGTGTGGTGGAGAAGTGGGTACTCTCCTACATATCTGGTGGAGCTGTCCGAAACTACAGCCCTTTTGGCAGGAGGTACATTGGCATATTGCTAAGATAACCTCCTAAACACCTGACTTTACCCCAGGGCAGTATCTTCTCCATCACACCTCTCTGCCACAATCGATCTATAGAAAATCACTTGTATTACATTTAATCAATGCTGCTACTCAATGTATCCCGATACGGTGGAAAGACCCCATTCCGCCTACACTGTTGGATTGGCAGGTGAGGGTGGATAAAATAGAGATGATGGAAAGGCTGATTCACCAGGCTAATGACAATTCTGAAAAATTTAGACACATTTGGAGATGTTGGACACTCTATAGGACTTCCATTACTCATAACTCGACGTAGGCTCCCACCTACTGATTCGAATTCCATCTCTCACTAAACCTTTTTTCTGATCGAGGACTCTCTGGTAAATATGCTATAGACATACTTTATATGTTGCACTGTTCTGCCTTTCAACTCCTTTTTATATTCTTTTAACCCCCTTGGTCGTGCACGAATGCGTGCACCTGCGGAGTGTGAAGTAAAATCATAATTTCATTGGGAGGGTTTGAGGCCTCTGGGAAAAGAATTTCTTAATTTTAGGTAGGTCCGAGGTTTCTATCGCCCGAGACTTGTTTTTGAGCAGGAGGTTAACTACATCTAGGTTTTTGACCAGATGTTTGCTTTATTGAACTTCTCCTTATTTTTATTCCCCCTCTCCAGTATGCAGCTAAGTTCCTGAAGGGGGTGTATGGGAGGGGGATTTGCTCCTCCTAGTCTCTGTTTATTTACTTATACTTTTGCAACTAGGTTACATGTGTAAGGATAGAGTGATGAGAGTTGTTTTACCCTTTAAACTTTATATTCGCTAGTGTACTTTATTAGGATGGGTATTAAATATAAGAGACCCTTAATGGTACTCCTTCTTTATATGCAAATGTACCTTCGGTCCAGAAGACACGAGTCGGGGGTGGGTTATGATCTGTTGTTCTTCATTTGGCCTTTGTACACATGTAAGGTTTATATGATACTCTTTGCCAACTTTATTTTTGTCATATTAACCACTTACTTATGTATTTCATACCTGATTGTATTGACATTAACTTTCAATATAGACTTTTCTGGAAAAAAAACATTTAGCACCTCACATGATTGATGATTAAAAGTAGTACATCTAAGTATGCAGGCATCCAGGGTAAAGCGATCCATATTCGCGAATATTCGAATATTCGCGAATAACTCGAATTTCGCGGCCAAAATTCGCTATTCCGAATATTCGTATTTTTTCAAATTTATTTTTAAAACAGATCACATCCTAGTGATCTCCATCGACGTCTAAAAGCATTGCTGGTATGATTAGAGACCCTGGGCCGAGTAGCTAAGCTGAGGCGATCCTTTTGCAATCGCGAATATTCGTATTACGAATATTCGCGAATACTTTCTCCGCCCTTCTTTTGCATCAGAGCCAATCAGAGTTCTCCTACCACAGTTGTCATAGGAGAGAGTGGAGTGTTTCTGTGCGTTTTTCCAGTGTATCACATCTTCAAAGAATTTTCCATCTTTTGTCCCGTGTCATCATTTGCATTTCACCTCTTTAATGAGAATAATAACTGTTTAACATAAAGACATTTAAGAGATGTCAACGTAAACGGTTTACTTGGCTTTTTTTTAACTCAACAGAATCAGGGGCCCCAGTGTGCGGTTGATCTTTACCTAACTCAATACAGGTCAGTCTAGAGGAGAGATCTGTATTTTCCAAATCTATGGTTATTCAATATCTATTAAACTAATCAATATACAAATTGGTCAAAGTAAACCCTCAAATCTATATAATAATGTATTTATTTTATTAATACCTTCTTGTTAGTTGCAGGGTCCATTACGTAAAACCACACTTTTTCCAAAGGGCAGGTGAAATTGAATGTTTAAATTTCGCATTCGCATTAGCGAAATTTTGCAAAAAAATTTTTTTTGATAAAATATCACGAATATTCGATTTTAGCGAATATTTCACGAATATTCGTCTATATATTCGTGATATATCGCAAAATCGAATATGGCGTATTCCGCTCAACACTACTCCACACCACCGGCTCTCACCGCTATCAGTCTGCTATCGTGACCGGGAGGACTTCCCTGCAGTAGATCTGAACGCGAGGCTTGAACCGCTCATGGAAGGGAGGACATCAATGGCAGTGAGGAGGATGGTCTATGTAGACAGCTTTACCCTAGATGCCTGCATACTTAGATGTGCCTCTTGTATTCATCAACCATGTAAGTTGCTAAATGTTGTACCTTGATTAAATGTAACCATATTGCTACACTTAGAGGCGCCTCTAAAGTTTATTTCGATGAGTAACAAGCTTGTCTTCCTTAGGTCCTGAGGTAGGCGAGCTTGTGCCTCGTCTTAACGTTGAAATAAACCTCTTCATCTTTTGAAGCCCTGTGAGTGCTGCCTTGTCTTTTGGATTTATATATATATATATATATATATATATATATATATATACACACACATATATACACACATACACACTGTATATATATATATATATATATATATTAGTGCTGTCAAGCGATTAAAATTTCTAATCGCGATTAATCGCATTAATGTCATAGTTAACTCACGATTAATCGCGCGATTAAGGAGGTTCACCCTTTAAAACATTTTTTTTTGTTTTCTTATTTATTTTTTATTTTTTTTATAATATTAAATTGTGTGTTTTTATTTTTTTACATTTTGATCACTTTTATTGCTGTCACAAGGAATGTAAACATCCCTTGTGACAGCAATAGGTGGTGACAGGTACTCTTTATGGAGGGATCGGGATCTAAAAGACCTCCGAGCCCTCCTTTGCACTTCAAAGTATTCAGATCGCCGAAAACGGCGATTCTGAATACTGTGTACTTTTTTAAATCCGGCGCCATTGGCAGCCGAGGAACCCGGAAGTGACGTCATGACGCCGCTTCCGTGGTTTCAATGCGGAGACTGAATCAAAGCCGTTTACGGCTTAGTGTCAGTCTCCGCCTGAACACAGAACGCGGCGGATGGAGGATCGGGTCTCCCGGTGGGACGGGAGGCCCGGTCCGAGCGGCGAAAGGCGGCGGGAGGGGGGGGGATGTCCCCTCCCGCTCCTCCGGCATAACAACCGAGCGGCTTTTAGCCGCATCGGTTGTTATGTTTGGATAGCCGATCGCACGCTCTAAACAACGGTACCGGGATGATGCCTGCGGCTGCAGGCATCATCCCGGTATAACCCCCGAACGCCGAGGACGCATATATGCGTCCCGTCGGCGTGAAAGGGTTAAGAGGTACGTGCTGACAAAAAAAAAAAATGTTTTAAAGGGTGAACCTCCTTAATCGCGCGATAAAAAAATTGACGGCGTTAAAATGGGTTTGTGTTAACGCCGTTAATAACGCGTTTAACTGACCGCACATATATATATATATATATATATATATATATATATATATATATATATATATATATATATATATATAGTGCTAAGCATAAATGCAGCTCCCCAACCCCAGCAGCACTCATGCAGCCCCACAGAAGGACACCACTGTTTTCTTTGTACTCCTCACCTTTGCAACACCATACAGTTTTGAAGCCATTAGTTTTAAAAACATTTATCTTGGTCTCAGAGTACAAAGTCCCAGTAGTTTTCTTTTTCAGCAGGGTCCATGGCAAATTCTAGGCAGGCTTTTTTGTGCATTGACTTTAGGCTTCCTTTGTAGATGATACCAATGCTTGCCATTCCTCTACAGTGTAGGCCATATTGTCACGGGAAACAATCAACCCAGTTTGTCTTTTTACTTCTTTAGCTAACTGCAGAGAACTTGCATGGCCATTTTCTTCAACCCTTTTTGAAGATGCTTTTGTCAGGGTGTCAACTCTTGTGGACGGCCTGGACATCTCCGTGAGATGGTTGCCAGTTCCATCTTTGTTAAATTTCTGTATCACTTTTGCTACAGTGTTCTGACTGATAATTTTTCTCAGAAAATAGGTGCAGGAACTCAACCACAACCCCCCAAAACCGCCCCCCCCCGGTGTGCGCTACGTGCAGAGTTCCGAGGTGCGCTTGGTATATAGTACAGAGTTTAGGAATGCACTACATGCAGAGTTTGGGGGTGTGCTATGTACATAGCACAGAGTTCAGGGGTTGCACTGCATACAGAGAGCAGAGTTTAGGGTGCGCTACACATAGCAGAGTTCAGCCTTCTTGCACAGCATCTCCCATCCACATCTTACTTGTACCCCTTTTCAACAGTGACCTCTGCATGCGACTCTCCCTCCACTTCACCCATCCCCTCCCCTTAAAACTCCACCATCTTCCACATATCTTACTTTTGTTGCTGTATTAAGTACCCAGCCGGCTCTAGTACCTGCCCACACAATGTAGGTGACTCCTCCTCTCTCACTTGCAGGTAGATCATCTAGTGGAGGTGTCGGCATCCGCAGTGGACCCTGGACACCTGCATCTTCCTCTTTCCAATCCTGCTCTCAGTGGGAGCTGCTCAGGATATCAGATCTGTGGGAGCCGTTGGAAGACAAGCTATCACTGGTAAACACCAAAGCCGGACTTCAGTGTTTACCAGCGATAGTGGTGAGCAGAAAGCAGTAGACCTAAACCAGAGGTGGTGGAACTGAGTTCCACCAAGTTCCAGCTGAAAAAAGCCCTGCTGATAAGTAAAGCTTGCTGATCTTCTTATAGCCTTCACCTTTCTTGTATTAAGAAATTATTTTCTTTCACAGGCCCTGTGTCTGTGTTAAGTAAAAAATCTTATGACCTGTACCTATATGGGCTCTTTACTCTCTGGCTCACAGCTCCAGCAGGAAGGGCCGAGCACTCCCACTTATGTCAGCCGGGGAGGAGGGGAAGAGAGAAGAGAGGGAACCAACAGTTTTTTTTTTCATTTTTGCAACACGGTCTTGAATGAATTTATTAGTAAAAATACTTTTTGTTGTGTGAAAATTAACAAATCTTGGTTGCAATCAATGGCCCACATTTGTGGGAGTAATAGTGTCCCATATAAAATGTTGATTCTGAAAGGAAAGTAAAGGTTTTCTGACAAATCTGTTGGGGTGTACTCATTTATGCTGAGCACTGTATGTATGTATGTATGCATGTATGTATGTATGTATGATATATGAATGAATGAATGAATGAAAAAATTTATATAGCGCGGCACATGCGAACTGAATCGCCTCTGGGCGCTTGTTGTTTGTGTCTCATGCCTTTCAGAAAAGCAGGGTTTTGATCTGCCTTCTGAAGGACAGGTGGTTTTGCTCCAACCGAATGCTGGTTGGTAAAGCATTCCAAAGCCTGGGGCCCTGGAAAGCAAACCTTCTTTCTCCTTTGGACTTGTATTTGGTTTTAGGAACCTTGACCAGATTTTGGTCGGTGGATCGCAGAATGCGGTTGCAATTGTGCGGTTTGATCTTGTCACATAGATATCTAGGAGCCTTCCCATGGATGCACTTATGTGTCAGGCAGAGTGCTTTAAATGCAATTCTGTCTTTCACTGGCAACCAGTGAAGGGATCTCAGTGAAGGTGAGATTGATTCCCAAGATTTTTTCCCAGTCACCAGTCTAGCGGCCGTATTCTGTACGACTTGAAGACGAGCGATTTGGTACTTGGGTAGCCCGAGGTAAAGGGCATTTGCATAGTCCAGTCTGGAATTCACGATTGTTCCCACCACGACTGCTACGTCTTCTTTGGGGATAAATGGAATCAGTCTGCGTAGTAGGCGCATCAAATGGTGCGCCCCGCTGACTACTGACCCTATTTGTGCGTCCATTGTCATGAAGGTGTCAAACGTGACTCCCAGACTTTTGACTTTGGAGCTAGGGGAGATGATTTGTCCCAGGATGGGAGATGGTGTCCAGTTTGTTGTCGGTTGTTTCTTCCGACTGGCATCGAAGACAAAGAGTTCTGTTTTAGCGCTATTGAGTTTGAGATAACTCTTAGTCATCCAGTTTTCTATTGAAGAGAGACATTTCTCTAATCTGAGATGATGATCCTTTTTATGGCAGATACGAAAATACAACTGCGTGTCGTCTGCATAAGAGTGATAGAGTAGTTCTTGGCTACTGATAATATCAAAGAGAGGACGAAGATAGATGTTAAACAGCACCGGTGATAGGGGGGATCCTTGGGGGACCCCACATGGCACCGTGCGTTTTTCTGACGTGAAGGATCCCAGTTTCACTGTTTGTGATCGGTTTCCGAGAAAAGAGGAGAACCATGGTAAGGCATCTTCTGAGACTCCGGCGACTTCTGTTAGTCGTCTCAGTAGCAATTTATGGTCTACTGTGTCAAAAGCTACGCTTAGGTCCAGCAGAACCAGGAGACACGATTCTCCTTCGTCTGCGGCCTCGAGCGCATCGTCCCATATTTTCAGTAAGGCCGTTTCTGTACCGTGTCCGGGACGGAACCCGGATTGATATGGATCGAGTAGGTTGTGGGTGTCCAGATGCTGTTGCAGCTGATTTACCACCACTTTCTCCATTATCTTGGACAGAGCATTTAGACCTGTTATGGGACGGCGGTGAGTTGGGTCCATAGGATCCAAATTAGGTTTTTTCAAGATCGGCAGGATTGTGCCCTCTTTCAGCAGGGAAGGCACTATGCCTTCCTTAAATGACTGATTTATAAGCTGCGTGATCGGAGGCGCCAGGATGTCGGCACATTCCTTCAGTAGCTTGGTGGGAATGATGTCATTGGGTGCTGTGCTGTTGCGCAGCGCACCAATGAATTTTTTTGTGGTATCGATGGAGATGGGTTCCAAAGTGAACTTAGTTGATTGTAGAGGCGTTCCGTCGGTGTTTTGATTGAAGAGAGGGCTGAGTGGAGTATTGTTTTGCCGAATACTTACCCGAATTTTTTCAATTTTGTTGATGAAGAAATCCGATAGTTCATTGCAGAACTCTTGGGTGTCTGAAGTGGGGACTTCAAGACATCCCGGATTCATGGTCTGGGTGACCATCCTGAAGAGTTCGCGTGGGCGATTCCTTGCGCTGTTAATCACCATGGAAAAGTGAAGTTTTTTGGCTTTGAAAATTTCCTTGTGATATCGTGTTGTTACTGCTTTGTAGAAGTTGAGGCGGTCTTCTGAAGGACTTCTTTTCCAGGCGGCTTCCGCCCTTCTGCGCTCTTGCTTCAATAGCGACAGCTGGTTATTGAACCAGCTGGACTTTTTTGTCCGGCTGCGGAGTTTGCGCTTTGGTGCTGCTAAGTCGGCTGACTGTAGCAGAGCTGCATTTATGGCATCCAAAGTATCTGCGGCTGCTAGCTGAGGAGGAATAGCCCCAATTCGGTTTCCCAGGGTAGATCTGAAGAGTTCCGAGTGGAGCTTCTTCTGAGATCTAGCCCAGTGTATTGTCACCGGCTTGGGTACTTTCCTGACTAGTGGAGTTCTGGGAATTATGAAGCTAATTGCATGGTGGTCTGTCCATGGCAAAGGTTCATTTCCCAAAATGTTTATTTTCAGATTTTGTCTGAAAATTAGGTCGAGTGTGTGACCTGAAGCATGCGTGGGTCCGCATATAAGTTGCTGAAGTCCTAATCCTTCCAGGTGGTCGATGCAGGCCTCCGCGATGGGATCCTGTGAGGAGTTGGCCCACAAATTGAAATCCCAGAGCAGCAAAAGATGATTGCTGTTAAGGGAGTAAGTGGAAATGAACTCCGTTAATGCTGAAATCAACTGCGATTTGGGCCCAGGGGGCCTATAGCAGAGGAGAATGTGAACGGTCTCCTGAGAGTGAGCTTGAAGTTGAAGCGTAAGGGTTTCCATAAAAGGTAGAGGATTTTGAAGGACCGGTTTAGTGATTGCAATATGAGACTTATGAATCAACGCCAGGCCTCCTCCTCTTTGCCCTATTCTATTTTCCGTAAGGATGCAATAATTTTCTGGCACCAATTCTCCGAGAATGGTGTTGCAGTCGTCTGACAGCCAACTTTCTGTAATAAAGAGGCAGTCTAGATCGTTTTGTAGTAAGAAATCATGGATTTCTGATCGGTGTTTTACTGCCGATCTTGTGTTAAGCAACGCACATGATATGTGCTTGGGCTGTGTTGAATGGTTGAGATTTTTGATGATCGATCGTCGATCGATTCTCAAAAGTTGATCTGATTTTAAGGCTTTTGTGGTGACGGCAGGTAATATTGTTGCGAATTGTCTCAGACCCCAAATGGTTTCCGAAGAGTATCGCAGTTTAACCATTGTTGCCAGTCACCGTGAGGGGGGGTGCGGGTATTTGGTGAGAGAGGATTCAGAGAATCCTCGCTCTCAGCAATCCTTGGTCCAGAGGAAGGCAAAAAAAACCCTGGGCAAGCTGGCCAATGTGCTGCGGCAGGGAAAAAAATTCCTTCCTGATCCCTAAAGGCGATCGGCTCAAGCCCTGGATCAAAGACTGATGACTTAATGAGGGGAAAAGGGGGGGGGGATGCTGGGTGTCACTGTTGCTGGGGTGCACCAAAATGGCCGCCAGGCAAAGACACAGGACCCAGGCTGGGGGGGCAACCAGGTAGGTAAGAAAATGATTCCACCGATCTGGTTGCTAACAGGGGGGTGGAGGGGACCTCTAGGGGTGCAGGGGCGATAATCAAAGAGAACTGCACTGTTGGTGGTAGGTGCAGGGAGAAACGGTCGGAGCGCCGGTAGGCCGCGGCTGAAGCCGCGGACTTTCCTGAGGCGCGGCAGCCGCGAAAAGTAGCAGGCTGGCGCGGGCGTGTAAAAACGCCAAGAAGCGCCGAAAATACACCCAGGGGGGGTGTCTGGGGGCCACCACAATCGTGGGTGGCCGTGCTAGTGCGGATGCCGAGCAAAAGACGGAAATAGAGAGCCGCAGTGTGGGGTCTGTGTGACGGCTGCCCTGAGAAGGACGGCCGTCAGTGGTTCCCCAGGATGGTAGGCCCTGAGAGACAGGGTCTTACCTGCGGAGAAAGAAGGAGTCCACGAGGAGAGGAGAGAGCTGGATTCCTGGTTCCTAGGAGCTGTTTCTCATGCAGCACAGGTAATGGAAGTCTGCCTAGTTTCTGACTGCCAGGTCTGGGTGGGAGCAGGCTCGTAAGCGGAAGGTCCGAAGCACCCTACTCCACCTCTGACACTGACTGACTGACTGACTGTTTGGGGGTTCCAAGTAATATATATATAATGTAGCGGGGGGCATTTTTGCCTTTTAATCTTGTGTTAATGATGTATAATGATATTTCCATACTAATGCTATAGATTAATATTTGGCACCATCTAGTGGCTAAAACGGGAAATGGACTTTAGTTAATCTTTGTTGTTTTTCAAGAGCACAGTGAAATGTTATGCAAATCACTTACCCATGAACACTTGGGGCTGAAGTGCATGCTGGGAAGGTGATATAAACCCCATGTGGCGGTCATCTTAGGTCTCTTGCTCCTGAGGCACATGGCTGGCTAGCAGAGCTCTGTATGTGTTCCGCAGAGCTCTAGCCTACATTGTGTTTAACAAACCAGCGATCCTTGGGGAGGCAACTGAGAACTCCCGATCGTCTTTGAAGCAGAACAGCAGGGTGAACAAACCATCGACCCTGCGGAGGTAACTGAGAACTCCTGGTCGTCTGTGGAAGAGAACAACGTGACAGTGTGGTTGCTGCAAACAGACTGAGATTCTGTGGAGCGGAGACATCCATCTGCTTGGACATCGTGTGGTGAGAGGGGGGCATTTTTGCCTTTTAATCTTGTGTTAATGATGTATAATGATATTTCCATACTAATGCTATAAATTAATATTTGGCACCATCTAGTGGCTAAAACGGGAAATGGACTTTAGTTAATCTTTGTTGTTTTTCAAGAGCACAGTGAAATGTTATGCAAATCACTTACCCATGAACACTTGGGGCTGAAGTGCATGCTGGGAAGGTGATATAAACCCCTGTGGCGGCCATCTTAGGTCTCTTGCTCCTGAGGCACATGGCTGGCTAGCAGAGCTCTGTATGTGTTCCACAGAGCTCTGGCCTACATTGTGTTGAACAAACCAGCGATCCTTGGGGAGGCAACTGAGAACTCCCGATCGTCTTTGAAGCAGAACAGCAGTGTGAACAAACCATCGACCCTGCGGAGGTAACTGAGAACTCCTGGTCGTCTGTGGAAGAGAACAACTTGACAGTGTGGTTGCTGCAAACAGACTGAGATTCTGTGGAGCGGAGACATCCATCTGCCTGGACATCGTGTGGTGAGAGGGCTCATGGCCAGAGCTTTGTACTGTTTTGTCACACACCTAAACTGACTGCATAGTGTTGCTGAGACTGGTAGTCCCACGGAACAAGTTCAGTTAAATAGAGTCACATGTGCATAGGCCTCAAGCCTGAATTTATTGTTTGGTGACTGCTGCTGGAGGTGTGCTTCTAGGAAGGAGTTCACAGATACTTTTCATAGTTTAAACTACAGTTCTACATTGCCTATTAATCAGAGAAGCCCTTTGGATTACAATCTTTGTTTTACAATTGCTAGCAGGAGAAAGAAGACCAGAGACTTTGCTGTATTCTCATCGCAAGGCCTTGCAGTGCTGTTACTATTTACTAGAGACTGTAAGGGGAGGGAGCTATTGAGTTCATCATACTGAGATATATTATTCTTGCTAAATACTGTGTGCTGGAAGTGGAAAGGTGCTGAGTGCTGATGTTGTTGCCTGAACGTTAGTCCCACTTGGAGACACTTCTGCTGAAGTAATACAGGTGGCTCTCGGGCGGTTGCCATTTATAGCCTCTTGTCTCATTGTTGAATACCAATTGTGATTCCATGTTAATGGTAAAATCTGTTCTAGTAAAGTTACCTTTTGCTTTAATACAATCTGTTGTGAGGCTTGTTAATTCTCTAAGCAGGTGTAACAGTGTATGCCCGGGTGACACCACAGGTAAAGTGAATATAATCTGTGTCTATTTGCCTGTCTTTTACTATTGAGTTTCATATCAGCACTGCACCACAGCTTTGTCAAGGGAGTGAGACCAAATTATTGGGGGGTGTTAAAAGCAGAGTACAGGCCCAATCAATTACCAGTGGCTCCTTAGGGGGTAGCGCTACATATACACACACATTATATATATTGCCCAAAATATACAGCACCCAGAATAAGTGAGGTGATCATTTCAGAGACCACTATCTAGAAGTTCTTACTACACAACTTTCAAACCCACCATCAGGGGCTCTGGTAAAAACAGGGCACTTTGAAACCTTGGCATAGTTCTATCCTGCTAGTGTTTATGACAGAAAGAGCAGAATTACTTAATTGCAAATTGCCCCCCCCCCCCCACACACCAAGATGGGTCAGGAAAAGCCTGGGGACCCACTGGGGGCGAAAAGGGGAGAAAGCCCTGCAGATGATACGTGATGTCACATAGATGTGTGGAGGGTTGTATTATGGAAACCGTCAACCACAACTAATGTTGAGATTGTGACTGCTCGCCCCAGCACCTCACACTGTTGTTGGATGTGGGGGGGCTGGTTCAGTGGAGAGGCACTTTTCTTTTAGGCCTGACACTGACATCCTTCCAAAAGAACGCTATTAAGGATTTTTGGGTTGAGAGACTGAAGGCATACTGCGTTCTCGCATGTTTTTAAGTATAGCATATCGGAATGTTTACTATACCATCACAATATATAACATAAATTCTTCTTGCTAATTTATATTGCCTGAAGAAGGAGACACCTGTACTCTGAAACTCGTCGGGTGCAAGAATTATAGACTGTACTACATTTGAATGATGTAGACAATGTTGTAGATATGCAAAATATTTTATGTTTTTATATGTTTTTTTACACATTGGGCCAGATTCAAGAAGCACTTGCGCCCGCGCAACCATAGGTTGCGCGGCGCAAGGGCTTACTTGCTCCGGTGTAACGAGTGCTCCTGATTCAGGAACCTCGTTACACCGACTGCAGCCTAGGATGTGACAGACATAAGCCTCCTTATGCCTTCACATCCCAGGCTGCATTCTTGCGTTGGCCGCTAGGGGGCGCGGCCATTGTGATCGGCGTATAGTATGCAAATTGCATACTACCACCGATTCACAAAAGTTGCGCGGGCCCTGCGCACGCAAGGTACGGAGTTTCCGTACGGCGACTTTAGCATAAGGCTGCTCCTGCTAATAGCAGGCGCAACCAATGCTAAAGTATAGCTGCGCTTCCCGCTCGCGACGTTCAAATTTTACGTCGTTTACGTAAGTGAACTGTGAATGGCGCTGGACGCCATTCACGTTCACTTAGAAGCAAATGACGTCCTTGCGACGTCATTTGCCGCAATGCACGTCGGGAAAGTTTCCCAACGGAGCATGCGCTGTTTGCTCGGCGCGGGAGCGCGCCTAATTTAAATGATTCCCGCCCCCGGCGGGATCATTTACATTAGGCAGCCTTACGCCCGGCTGTTTAGCATATCGCCTGCGCAATTTACGGAGCAATTGCTCCGTGAATCGCGGGCAAAGCGCAATATTTGCGTGGGCGCAGAGAAACATTTTTGCTCTTTGCCCACGCAAATATTGCGCGAATCTACCTGAATCTGGGCCATTATGTTCAATAAATACTTTAAAAAACTTCAAATACATCTTCAAATATATTGTGCCTAAAAAGTCCACCACAAGGGGATTCCTTTCTTTCTCCTTAAGTACTGTATGTGGCACTAATGAATGCTCAATATTGCCGGCTTATAAACCCTATCTATTACAAAAAGTTTTTTTCAAATTGGGATAAGTCCTTCAGAAAAGGGTTAATAGAAAAACAAGTGCAGTGCTGAATCCGTGAGGTTGTATATCCTTGTACTAAAGTGTTGTCATTTTCATCATAGAATAATATGACATTGTTTAATCACATTCAGCTCTGACACCTGCACATCCCATATGGTCCAGTGCAATTTTTACATGTCTTTTATACCTGTTTAGTCAGCAATAACTTTGTTGGTACTTAAAATAGCAAAGTATTCCGCAAGCCATAGACAAATATGTAATGAAAAAGATAAGTAGGGGAATTCACTTTTTTTCTACATTGATCAGTGTTAGTTTAAACAATAAATAGTATGCATTGCTTTGATACCTTTAATCTTCTTCCTTTCTTATCTTTTTATATCTATTCTTACCTTTATATGATATCTATTTTGGTTACCTAAGGTCTCTGTTAGACCCACTGGCCCAGATTCAAGAAGCACTTGCACCCGCGCAACCATAGGTTGCGCGGCGCTAGTGCTTACTTGCTCCGGTGTAACGAGTGCTCCTGATTCAGGAACCTCGTTACACCGACTGCAGCCTAGGATGTGACAGACATAAGCCTCCTTATGCCTTCACATCCCAGGCTGCATTCTTGCGTTGGCCGCTAGGGGGCGCGGCCATTGTGATCGGCGTATAGTATGCAAATTGCATACTACCACCGATTCACAAAAGTTGCGGGGGCCCTGCGCACGCAAGGTACGGAGTTTCCGTACGGCGACTTTAGCATAAGGTTGCTCCTGCTATAGCAGGGGCAACCTATGCTAAAGTATAGCTGCGCCTCCCGCCCGTGAAATTTGAATTTCACGTTGTTTACGTAAGTGATTCGTGAATGGCGCTGGACGCCATTCACGTTCACTTAGAAGCAAATGACGTCCTTGCGACGTCATTTGCCGCAATGCACGTCGGGAAAGTTTCCCGACGGAGCATGCGCTGTTCGCTCGGCGCGGGAGCGCGCCTAATTTAAATGATTCCCGCCCCCGGCGGGATCATTTACATTAGGCAGCCTTACGCCCGGCTGTTTAGCATATCGCCCGCGCAATTTACGGAGCTACTGCTCCGTGAATCGCTGGGCAAATGGAAATATTTGCGTGGGCGCAGAGAAAAATCTTTGCTCTTTGCCCACGCAAATATTGCTCCATTCTACCTGAATCTGGGCCAATGTGATCATTCTTTATGATAGCTAGATGATAAATTCATCCTCTTTTATTTGATAACAATACATAATACTCATTGGAATGTTTGTTAGATGTGTCTTTAGGTGTGTCGATACTGATGGCATCTATTGATATATCTATTAGATCAACAATATTTTGTGTTCTTATACATATACAGATTACAATTTAATTGCAGAATTGACACGCACCTATTCTTTTCTGAATTAACAATATATTTGTAATATCCTTACTACACTATTATATGAAATTCATTATTTGTACATATTTTCTTTGAAAACTCTATAATAAAAAAATTTGTAAAAAGTAAAAAATAAATAGTATACATTTTATTCTAAAATATGTTCTTTTGAAGAGAACACTAAAATTATGATTTCGGTACAAACCATAGCAAAGTTACAACTGAGTTAAAGGCTTGTTAGAATTTTATGACTAGGGATGAGCCGAAAACCCCCCCGTTCGGTTCACACCAGAACCTTTGAACGGACTGAACGTTTGCGCAAACATTCAGAACCCCATTGACGTCAATGGGACTCGAACGTTCGAGTTCAAAAGTGCTCATTTTAAAGCCTAATATGCAAGTTATTGTCGAAAAACGGGTTTGGGGACCGGGGTCTTTCCCCAGGGAACATGTATCAATGGAAAAAAAAAGTTTTAACAACGGTTGTTTTTTCTGGAGCAGCGATTTTAATGATGCTTAAAATGTGAAAAAAAATAAAAAAAATCCTTTAAATATCGTACCTGCTGGGTGTCTATAGTATGCATGTGAAGTGGCACATGTTTAGAACTGTCCCTGCACAAAAGGAGATTACTATAAGAAAAAATTAATTTAAGAAACAAGGATTTTTGTGAAACAAGGATTGGCGATAAAGCATCAGTGGACAGGAGACTCCTCCCGTTTGCAAGTAGGAGTCGTTTGTAAGTTGGATGTTTGAAAGTAGGGGCCTGCCGTATATACTCTGCATAAATTTGGGCCCTAGGTGTTGGTGTTGCCACAACACTGTAAGCCCTCACAGTTAGTCTTGGTGGGCGCTGGAACGCCCTGCTGTGAAATATTAGATCAAGAATTGTAATTACATGCCCCTGTTGAACAGGGGCAGAACAATTGGGCCTTAGGCACTGGTGCTGGTGCCACAACACTACAACCCCTCACAGATACTCTAGTTGGAGCTCAGGAATGAGCCCACTGAAAAGCATTGCATCAAAAATTGTAATTACACGCCCCTGTTAAGCAGGGGCAGAAAAATTGGGCCTTAGGCACTGGTGGCAGTGCCCAGAACCAACAATGTTCTTACAAGCTATCAGCAAGATCATTGAGGAGGAAAAGGATATTCACTCAGCATAACAGGATAGTCACTCAGCATCAGCATAGGCAGTTTTGAAGGGATCTGACATTTCAAAAAAAAATATTCAGTTACATCAGCATCAGGTGCTTGGTAGCTGGTGGTGATCCAAGCCTGATTCATTTTTATGAAGGTCAGTCGATCGACCGAGTCGGTGGAGGGGCGCACCCTATGATCGGTTACAAAGCCTCCAGCAGCACTGAATGTGCGTTCTGAAAGAACGCTGGATGCAGGACAAGCCAGTAGCTCAATTGCGTACTGTGCAAGCTCTGGCCAGTGATCCATCCTCAAGACCCAGTAAGCCAGAGTATTTTCGGTGAGAAAGGTGTCCAAGTCTGATCTTGCCCCTAGGTATTCCCGCACCATGTAAAGCAGACGCTGGCGATGGTTGCTGGAACCGGTCATACCTTGGGGCTTGCGGACTAAAAAATTGTCTGAACACATCGGTCAGACAGCCACCTTCTCCACCGCTCCTTCTGTGACTGACCGAAGCCTCAGCAACACGTTGTCCAGGACCAGGATTTTGTAACCCCCAGTCTCTGGGAACGCGTTGCACAGACCGTTCTGCAAGGCCTCCTGAAGATGTTTCATCTTCTGCTCCCTCTGTGCCGGCAAGATAAGGTCCACAACCATATTCTTGTAACGTGGATCAAGGAGAGTTGCCAGCCAGTAATGATCCCTCTCCTTGATAGCATGAATACGAGGATCCTTCCGCAGGCTTTGCAGGGGTGGAGGAGAGAGGTGTGTCACAATCAGTAGTAGCATTTTGGAGCCGTGGTGGCGGAACAACCTCCAACACTACTGTACCTTGTCCTGCGTCCTTCCCAGCTGCCAGCAGAGTCACCCAATGCGCCGTGAAAGATAGGTAACCTCCCTGTCCATGCCTGCTGGACCATGAGTCAGCGGTAATATGCACCTTACCACTGACCGCCCTGTCCAGCGAGGCATGGACATTGCCTTCCACATGGTGGTAGAGAGCCGGAATCGCCTTCCGTGAGAAAAAAGTGGCGTTTGGGAACTTGCCACTGAGGTACCGCACATTCCACAAACTCACGGAAGGGGGCAGAATCTACCAACTGAAAAGGCAGCAGTTGAAGTGCTAGCAATTTAGCTAAGCTAGCATTCAACCGCTGGGCATGTGGATGGCTGGGAGAGAACTTCTTTCGGCACTGCAGCAGCTGGGGCAGGGAAATTTGCCTGGTACAATCTGCCATCGGTGTACCGATAGTAGATTGCCCGCATGTACTAGGCTGTGACACACCTAATTCTACACCTTTAGTCCTATCAGTGCAGGCTTCAGAGAGTACTGAGGGTATAGTGGGGTTGGAGATCCCAGCTGATGAGGGGCAAGGGGAGGTCCGCTTTGTTCTTTGGTGTGGGTCTTTGAGGTACGCTTGCCAACGAACTGCATGGCAGGTCGACATATGTCTGGGCAACCATGTGGTGCCCAAGCGGGTGATGTTTTGGCCACGCGAGATACGCTTGAGACATATGTTGCAAATAGCAGCGGTGCGATTTGATGCACTCGTCTCAAAAAAGGCCCACACCAAAGAACTTTTGGAATAACGCTGAGACACAGCAGCGCCCTGCACATGCGTAGCTCTGCGTTGTAATGCAGTCGGTGTGCTGCCCTTAAGCTGGCCCTTGGAGGGCATCCTGCCTCGTTGGAGATGTGCCTGTACCTCCTCCTCCTCCTCTCTCCTATCAGGCACCCACATAGAGTCAGTGACCTCATCATCCCCTCCCTCCTCATCACTGTAGAAAACCTGGCAGTATGCTGCAGCTGGGGGAACATGACTGCCAGATTGCTGTCCTTCTTGGGCACCCCCTCACTCTGGGCTCACGTTACTGCCTTCCTCTAGCTGTGTACCATCATCAGGGCCTTCAAACGCTGCGCATCCTCATGCATCATGTAACCAAAACACTGTGTTCAAACAGTTCGGGGGACTCCTCAAGAGGACATGGTGGGGCTAGGGAAGGAGTGACTGATGCCATTGAGCAGAGGGAAGAGGACACCTTGGAAGCTGCTTTGCCAGACAAAGTACCCTGAACCTGGGTGAGAGAGGATGAGGAGGATGAGGACGGCTTGGTCATCCACTCTACCAAGTCTTCGGCATGTTGTGGCTCAACACGGCCAGCTGCCGAAAACAAGGACGAGCGTGTCCAATGGCCACGTGCTGATGAGGATGCACCGTGTCCACGACCAGCACTGTTGCCTCCAGACGCAGAGCCTGCTTGCCCTCGTGACTCTCTGCCTCTCCTTGTTGTCCTTCCAGACATACTAATGGCCTGCAGAGGACAAGTAGCTTTAGGTGCAAACTACAGAGGACACGGGCAGTACACACTAAGTAGCTTTAGGTGCAAACTACAGAGGACACGGGCAGTACACACCAAGTAGCTTTAGGTGCAAACTACAAAGGACACGGGCAATACACCACGTGAGAATACTGCAGCTAGCACAATCAACTGCATGCTAGTAAATTAGGAATAGCTGATCTAGCTAAACTATACAGTGTATAAATATATGTACAACACCTGGGATGCATATATATCCTCTACACACTGTAACTTTAACTGACTAACCTAGAAAAAAATGACACTGTCTCTCAATCTCTCTCTCTGTCTGTCTTTAACCACCGCCGCAACACACTACACAAGGCCGACCTGCAGGCAGCCTTTTATAGTGTGGGGCGTGTACGAAACCCCCTGAGCCATAATTTGCCAAAGCCACCCTGGCTTTGGCCAATTATGGCTCTCCGTTTTTTGCGCGCTGTGATTGGCCAAGCATGCGGGTCTTAGTGCATGCTTGGCCAATCAACAGCCAGCAATGCACTGCAATGCCGCAGTGAATTATGGGCCGTGACGCGCCACTGACTAGAAAAAAAGTCAGAAGGAAAATAAGGGGGGAGAAGAAGTGACATTTGTTTTAAACCCAAAAACAAATACCCATATATACTTGAGTATAAGCGGACCCTAGTATAAGCCGAGGTACCTAATTTTACCACAAAAAAATGGGAAAACTTATTGACTCGAGTATAAGCCTAGGGTGAGAATGCAGCAGCTACTGTAAGCGGAAAAGAGGGTCAACAATGCCCATTTGCAGCTTCACTGTGCCCATTTGCAACCTCACTGTGCCTATTTGCACGCCTCACTGTGCCCAATGCAACCTCACTGGCCCAGATTCAGGTACGACTTGCGCGGGAGCAAGTGTGATTTGCGCCGCGCAAGTACGGATTTGCTCCCAGGCAAATTTGCGGGTGACCCAGAAAGCAAGCTAAGCCTGAAATGTGCCATTTTTGCACGGAGGCAGTTTCTCTGCCCCGGCGCAATTAAGGGGCAATTTTGCTCAGGGAGCAACTTGCGCTCTCATGGTTTTCCCTCAGCAAATATGCAAATGAGGAACTGCCACTGATTCATAAACTTGCGCGTGTGAGGTGCATTTTGCTCCCAAAGCGCGCAAGCTGTTTGGCCGGGGCAAATTTGCACTTTCTAAAAGCAGGGGCAAGTTAGCAACAGATGGCCACAGGTCAGCTGGAGAGCAACTACAGCAGCACCAAGACGGACGAGTTGAACAAGCAGAGCACCCACACTTTCTGGATCTCACATCTGTGTGCCAACATGCAAGGGGCAGCTACAAAATAAAAAAAAGCTCATAATCTGAGCATCAATAAAAAAAAAAAAACTGAAAATCTGAGCATAACCAAAAAACAAGCTCATAATCTGAGCCACCAAAAAAAAAAAAAAAATGGTCATAAATTATTTTTTTCTTTTGGACATCCTTGGCCCAAGGGTGCCCCGGCTCTGGCTCCTCAGATGCCGTGGTGGAGCATGGGGTGGGGATCCTCAACTGCCGTCGGGTAAGTCTCCCCTCCTCCCGCACAGCAGCAGTGTTGGCCTCCACCGCACCTGCCAACCTGCTCACCTCCGAAGTTGATAATGCAGTGGCATCCTGCTGTTCAACCAGACAGGTCACAATGGCTGCGCAGTTGCCACTAACATCCTCCAGGGTCTCATTCTGTCGGTCCCCCCGGTCAGCATGCAGGGTGAGGGCCTGCTCAACAGAGGAGGAGGAGGATGCCAGGCTGTCCGCCACCCGCCTCAGATCTACCACCATGGCCCCTAGATGGCGGGTCTGCCGGGCCTGCTCCTCCTGCAGACCTTGACGGAGGCTGGAGGGTACACCCCTCGTTTTTGAAAGAGCCTTCCTGGGAGGAGGAGAGGCTGGGGCATGAACAGAGGGAGAAGAAGGGGAGGGGGCCACACTGGAGGGGGGGACACTGGAGGGGGGACACTGGAGGGGGGGACACTGGAGGGGCTTGTCCTGGAGGGGGATGACGTGATGGTGGGGGGGGTGGTGGGTTGGTCAGGGATGGTGGGATCCTTCTGGAGGTAGCCAGAGTCCTCCAATTTGAGGATAAATGACTCCTCCACCACTTCCTCCTCCATACTTGGCCTTGGTAAAATCTCCTCCTCAAAAAACATGGCCAGTATGTCCATGGGGCCTGACTGGACCCCATGCTCATGTGGGGATGGCGTGGGTCGCCCCGCAGCTGACGACGGCCCAGCTTCATCATCACCATCTGTGGATGACACAAAAAAAAACATGTTGCTGGAGCAACACACTTCTCATATGTTCACTTCTACCCCCTCCCATGATACACAGCAGATATGAAAACAAAAAACTTGTTACATGTTGCCTTCTACCCCCTCATATGTTCACTTCTACCCCCTCCCATGATACACAGCAGATATGAAAACAAAAAAATGACCAGTCCCCAAGTCCCCAACAGTGGAGTCGTAGCCTGGGACTCCCTCCACCTGCTCCAGCGCTAGACTTTGCGCGATCACCTCCTCATCAGGATTTATACGGATCTTGCAGGGTGGTCCTCCTCCCGTGCCACTCGTATGCTTATGGATAAGCACAAGCTTATCCCGGACCCTACGCCGCATGTCATTCAACTTCTTTTGAATGTCCTCCCACGTCCTTTCTTCATTACCCAGGGCATTTATGTCCAGGGTAATGCCATCATAGATAGCCCTCCTTTGGGCTACAGTGGAGTGCTGCCGCTGGGCACCATACAGCACATCACTATGGCGCGTGAGTGCCGCAAGAAGTATCTCCATCTCTGAAGCTATAAAATTAGCTTTTCTTTTTTTTTTTTCCATGAGGAGGTGCCATATCAGCAAAAAGGGCAAAATTACCTTGCTCAGGGGGGGGGGGTGGGAAAAGCAGGATGTAATTTTGCACAGGACCTGCGCAGGTCTGCCCCTATTTATTTGCTCAGTGCAAGCAGGTGGGCAAAATTTGCCCTGAAAATAGGAGCAAACCACTGCTGAGTGGAAAAAAGATCATTTGCATAGGGCACACCCACTTTCACTTGCGCTGCCTTATGCCCTGATTTTTGCCTTACAAAGGAGCAAATTAGCAGACAAAAGGAATCCTGAATCAGGTGGCAATCTTTCCAATTTGCCCCAGCGCAGAGCAAATCAGCTGCTCTTCACATGTGTAACTAAAGGGCAAATCTACCTGAATCTGGGCCACTGTGTTTAGTGTTCCACGGACGTCCTTTCATCCTCGGAGGAGAGGACGTCCGTGATTGGCGGAACACTGAACACAGTGTCAGCTGGGAAACTGAGTTTGAGGATGAGAGAACGTCTGTGATAGGCGGAACGGTGTCTGCTGAAAAACGCCTATCACGGAAGGGACCAGGAGGAGACCGTGACTTTTAAACAATGGACGCCCGCAGCCTGTCAAGAATTTCAGGTACACTGACTCGAGTATAAGTTGAGGAGGGTATTTTCAGCCTTAAAAAAAGGGCTAAAAAACTCGGCTTATACTCGAGTATATACGGTATGTACTATATTGCAGCTAACCCATTCTTATGGTCCGTACACTGGATACAAAAATCGGATGGAAAATACCACTTTGGAAGCGATCGTACGATAATTGGATCGTTAGTACACAGCTTTCAAGAGCCGATCACGACAGTTCATCCGATATTATCTAATTGGACAAGCATGAAAATTTTTCTCGTATGATGCCAGATCGTGCGATTTTCATTTGACCACTTCACGCCCGGAAGTAATTACCCCCTTAATGACCAGGCCATTTTTTGCGATGCTTTAACTGAAAATTACGCAATCATGTCCTTTGATGTCCTTTTTTTTCCACAAATGTAGCTTTCTTTTAGTGGTATTTGATCACCTCTGCAGTTTTTATTTTTTGCACTATAAACAAAAAAAGACTGACAATTTAGAAAAAAATATATATTTTTAACTTTTTGCTATAATAAATATTCCCCAAAAAAATTAAATTTTAAAATTTCTTAGTCAGTTTGGGCCAATATGTATTCTTCTACATATTTTCCGTAAAAAAATATTGCAATAAGTGTATATTGATTGGTTTTTGCAAAAGTTATAGCTTCTACAAAAGAGGTGATAGAATTGTAATTTTTAATATATATTTTTTTTACTAGTAATGGCGGGGATCAGCGATTTTTAGCAGTACTGTGACATTGCGGTGGACAGATTTTACCCTTTTTTTTGGGACCAGTGACTTTTATACAGCGATCAGTGCTATAATATATTTATAAAAATGCACCGATTATCGTATAAATATCACTGGCAGGGAAGATGTTAACACTAGGGGGCGATCAAGGTGTTAAGTGTTCCCTAGGGAGGTGTTTCTAACTGTGGAGGGAGTGGACTGACTGGGAGTAGAGAGAGATCGCTGTTCATAATCAATAGAAACAGACGATCACACTGTACTCCCCTGACAGAACGGGAATCTGCTTTGTTTACACTGGCAGACCCCAGTTCTGCCTCTCTATGGAGTGATCGCTGGTGGTCGGCGTACATCACGTCACCGGCCATGCTGTCTGGGCTCCGGCGCCATGCACTGTATCTATTACACAAAGTGCCACACTGGTACGGCGATTCACGCAATAAAGCCACCTTGCTGCAGTATAACTGTGGCGGCTTGTCGGCAAGTGGCTAATCAGTACAGTTGTCATCCAAAAATACACTACATCACTTCTGATTTTTTATTTTGTCGTACAAATTTTTTGTAACTTTACTATCCTCTCCATTTTCAATATGCGACTAGCATGCAAAAAACAAAAAACAGACAGTCTGTCGTCAGCTATTAGGCTGAGTTCACACTGGCATTAAAACGGAGCTCCACCCTATTTAAAGACATTGGCTTAATCAAAAAACAGACAAGAATGCAGAACGGAACGGAACTTTTTTTTTTCTGTGACAGTACCTTTGTTAGCAGCAGCTGTCACTCGGCTTCCTGTTTCTCCTTTGCGGGTTTTCTTCGGGCAGAGCGTCATATCCTTCAGAGGTTTCCTCTGAGTTATCGCAGGATTTCCTAAAGCGCGACGCTGGCTCGTCACATCAGGTTCCCCATCACAGATTGATCCGGAAAGGACGTTCTGTCGCCGCCATCTTGCTACTCCCCACACTCATGCACAGTAATGATAGAGTGATAAGGGTCAAGCGGTGTAGCAAGATGGCGACGACGGGACGTCACTTCCAGAGCAATCTGTGATAGAAGAGCCGAATGTGACGCCCATTTAGATGGAAACCTGGAAGTCGACATGCTTGTGGGCTTCACATTGCCCACAGGCAAAATGGAAACTGCATCTATTGCATTTTATAAGTTCTTCTTGTGCATGAAAACGGACAGGGGATATTTACAGACACCAAATAAGTGAGTATTACTTTTCATTGCAAAATACAATTGAATGCCCAAAAAAAAATAAAAAATTGGCCGCGGGACATCTGCTTTAACAACAGGCGTTTGAGAGGTGTTAAAAACACCCCTCGAACCCCTATACAAATGATACAATGGACAGCACACAGTGTTGCTCACACTATCGAAACATGAAACTTTGGTGTCACATCACTTCAAAATTAAAGCCCCATGTTGAGGCGTTTGAGGCCTTTCAATGCCTCCGATTCAAGTCTATGGTGTAACGCTCTGGCAGGCAGTTGAAGTGTGGTTGTGGGGCGTTAAGATTAGCTCATGAACTGTAATGGAATAGGCATTTGTGGAGCTGTTTTAAAGCGGAGGTTCCGCCGTATTTGTAGGTCAGCAGCTACAAATACGGCAGCTGCTGACTTTTAAAAAATGGACACTTACCTGTCCAGCGCGCCCAAAAAATCGCTCGGTCCTCGGCGGCTTCCGCCGCCATCCTCCGTGAGGCAATCAGGAAGTGAAGCCTGACTGCTTCACTGCCCGTTTCCCTACTGCGCATGCGCGAGGATCACGGCGCGCCGTCACTGGTCCCCGCTTTCTCCTGGGAACAGTGTTTCCCAGAAGACAGCTGGGGGGGGGCTTGGGTGACGTCACAGGCTGGATACCCCGCGGGGATCAGACCCGAAAGTGGAAGTAGACAGTAGAAGTAGGTATCTGCACCCCCTCCCCCTGATAGGTGCCAAATGTATCACCCGAGGGGGGCAGAGGGATCGAAAAAGCGGAGGTTCACTTTTTGTGTGAACCTCCGCTTTAAGTCTTCGGTGCTCCTGGCCCCTCCCTCCTGTTGAGTGCCCCCACAGCAAGCAGCTTGCACCTGAGCTGAGTCACAGCTCCATGTGTCTATTCACACGCAGAGCCCCGCCCCAGCCCTACCCCCTCTCTCTTCTGATTGGCTAACAGACTTTGATTGACAGCCACGGATGCCAATGGCGCCGCTGCTATGTCTCAGCCAATCAGGAGGAGAGTCCCAGATGGCTAAGACACTCGTGGACGTCGCTGGAGAGAGATGGGGGCTCAGGTAAGTATTAGGGGTGCTGGGGAGGCTGCTGCACACAGAAGGCTTTTTATCTTAATGCATAGAATGCATGTTAACCCCTTCCCTGCCAGTGACATTTTTACAGTAATCAGTACATTCTAATAGCACTGATCGCTGTATAAATGCCAATCGTTCCAAAAATGTGTCAAAAGTGTCTGATGTGTCCGCCATAATGTCGCAGACCCCACAAAAATTGCAGATCGTCGCCATTAGTAGTAAGAAATAATAATAATAATAATAATAATAATAATAAAAATGCCATAAATCTATCCCCTATTTTGTAGACGCTATAACTTATGCGCAAACCAATCAATATATGCTTATTTCGATTACCAAACATATGTAGAAGTATACATATCGAGCAAAAATTTGAAAAATATATTTATTATAGCAAAAAGTACAAAATAATGTTTTTTATTTATTTTATTTAAGCTCTTTGTTTATAGAGCAAAAAATAAAAACTGCAGAGATGATCAAATACCACCAAAAGAAAGCTCTATTTGTGGGAAAAAAAAGGACGCAACTTTTGTTTGGGTACAACATCGCACAACTGCGCAATTGTCAGTTAAAGCGACGCAGTGCTGTATCACAAAAATAGCCTGGTCATTGAGCAACCAAATGTTCCGGGAGTGAAGTGGTTAAAATACAAAACATGAGTAAATGTGCATTTATGGCAGAAAAGTACTGAAAATGTATTTTTCTATTTTTCTCAGGCATAGTATACTTTAATATTTATAAGTCAGTGCTCCAGAGCAAGGAAGCAACAAATATAAGGGAGAGAACATTTGTTTTATCTGATTCCAGTTTTTCACAATAGGATCAGCATCATTTTAAATTAGAAACAAGTAAGAGTGATCTCATAAGCTACAGCAGTTTGCAGACAGTCCTCGCTGTCATCATTGTCACAGACGGTTCATCAGATTACAGGACACAATGTAACCACTTTGGAGAGACATAGCAGTAATGTGACAACTGTACATTGACCTTCCCTTCCCTCCGTGTACTGACCACAATATGGAAAATCTTATGCTGCTTTCCATATTTTCTTATGGCTATTAGAGGTGTTAAGTGTAGGTCAAGGCACTGGGAACAATTGGGCTATTAAATGCATTGTGAAAGAAAACTTGTCTTCAGAGAGAGACAGGGGCGGACTGACAACTCATGGGGCCCCCGGGCAATAGGAGATTATCGGGCCCCCGGGCAATAGGAGATTATCGGGCCCCCGGGCCATAGGAGATTATCGGGCCGCCGGGCAATAGATTATGGGGCCACACAGTACACACACAGTAAACACACAGACACACAATATACATACACACATTGAAAAGGTACTGGAGAGGCGGGGCAGCTATAATCTTGGGATTTAAAAAAAAAAAAAACACAGATTTTGACATACTGTCCCTGGTTTCACTTAGACTGGCAACCCTGATGGGGCCCCCTAGTGGCACGGGGCCCTTGGGCAGTGCCATAGTGCCTGAATGGTAAGTCCGCCCCTGGAGAGAGATATGTAGACAACATTTGTTGGCTTGCCTTATAAAAATGCTAGCTTCTTGGCTGTCATGCTGATATTATGACTTGTATAGTTTATTAGCCAGATTCAGGTAGGGCGCTGCATCTTTAAGGCGGCGTAGCGTATCGTATTTACGCTACGCCGCCTTAAGTCAGAGAGGCAAGTACTGTATTCACAAAGCACTTGCCTCCTAACTTACGGTGGCGTAGCGTAAATGGGGGCGGCGTAAGCGTGCCTAATTCAAATGAGGATGGGGGGGGCGTGTTTTATGGAAATGATTGGTGACCCGACGTGATTGACGTTTTTACGAACGGCGCATGCGCCGTCCGTGTACATATCCCAGTGTGCATTGCTCCAAAGTACGCCGCAAGGATGTATTGGTTTCGACGTGAACGTAAATTACGTCCAGCTCCATTCACGGACGACTTACGCAAACAACGTAAAATTTTCAAATTTCGACGCGGGATTGATGGCCATACTTAACATTGGCTAGGCCAACTATTTGTTGGAATAACTTTACGCCGGAAAATGCCTTACGTAAACGGCGTATCTTTACTGCGACGGGCGCACGTTCATGAATTGGCGTATCTAGTCATTTACATATTCTACGCCAAACTCAACAGAAGCACCACCTAGCGGCCAGCGGAAAAATTGTACCCGTCGTATCTTAGCTAGGTTTAAGTGTATCTCAGTTTGAGCATACACTTAAACTTGTGACGGCTTAGATTCCGAGTTACGCCGGCGTATCTACTGATACGCCGGCGTAACTCTTTGTGAATCTGGCTATATGTCTTTATGTCAGGTCACTGACAGAAACAAACATACAGTATAGGTAGAGAAGGCACACAATAGGACTGCATGCCCTCATAGTGGTCTGATGTGGATTTTGGGAGGAACCCAATAGCGTTTGTGCATGGGGTCCTTCTTAAAATACACAGCAGATCCTTTTTTAGGTATTTTGGTCCTAGAAAACAGTATGCCTCCCCCCTTTAAATTCCATACCAGACCCTTATCTAGGCATGTAGTCTAGCTAGCCAGGAAAAGGAGGGGTATGAGGTGTGTGGTTCCTGAACCACACCGTGCCTTCAACATCTGTAGATTACCTTGCCAGTTCCATGATGATGTTGACAAGGCCCTTCATCTCCACATCCCTAGCCCTGGGGGCTATGGGGGGGAAGATGTTTGGAAACCTGGAAGCCCGCTTTAGAATATGGGGGACCCAGATGTTAAGCACCCTCACCCACCATGTGAATAAGTAAGGGTACATAGTCAAAAAAAAAAATAAAATAACACAACACACACAGTGTCAACCACTTTATTAAAACAAATAAACATTGTCCTCTGTAAATACAATGTATTCACATGATCAAGAGATGAAAACCCAATGACAAACACAATGAACAGCGTTCAGACAGAAGTTTGGGAGGGCCTGGCAAAATCTGTCTGTTTAGTTTATCTGCTCGGTGAACAGCTTGGGTTCGGATTGAACTCATGGCTGTCCTGAACTTGCAGCTTATGCCTAATGGTCAACACTACCACTCATAGGAGCAGTAAGGGGCCCGATGGTCTCCAGATGCCCCCCCATTTTTTTTCGTCTGAACCCCCCCCCCTTTAGCAACTCACTGCAGGAGAGAGAAGAGAAGACTTGACTTGGTTTTGTTCGTCAGCACCAATCCCCCCCCCCCCCCCGTTGCGCTTATCATCTCACGGCGAGAGAAGAGAGAGAGAAGAGAAGAGAAGAGATGACACTTTTGTTACCACAACCCCCCCGCTTATCATCTCGTGGCAGTAGAGAGGAGGGCCCCCCCCCCCGGTTCTCTGCTCCAGAGGGGCCCTGCCTAAAGCTGTGTAAGGGGCCCCAAAATTTGTGATGGCTGCCCTGCATAGAAGGGTGCCTGGCAATAAAGTGTCTGTATAGGGAGGTTATTTTTGGTTAGTAATAGGTTTGCTATAGATTGAGGGGCAGATCCACAAAGATCTGCCCCGGCGCAGCATATCAGAGATACGATACGCCGCCATAACATACTTCTGTTTGGTTTGAATCCATAAAGAATTTGCGCCGTAAGTTACGGCGGCGTAGTCTATCTCTCGCGGCGTAAGGGCGCGGAATTCAAATTGGGCTGGTAGGGGGCGTGTTTCATTTAAATGAAGCGTGTCCCCGCACCGAATGAACTGCGCATGCGCCGTCCCTAAATTTCCCGCCGTGCATTGCGCAAAATGACGTCGCAAGGACGTCATTGTTTTGACTTGGACGTAAATTACGTCCATCCCGCGATTCACGGACGACTTACGCAAACAAAAAAAAAAATTCAAATTAAACGCGGGAACGACGGCCATACTTAACATAGCAGGTTTAACTATACATTAATAACAATAAAGTGCAGCGCAAAACATATAAAATTAAGTAATAACACAATTGATGATCAGATAATGTATATAAATTATATATAAAAATATATATATATATATAACTCTAATATTAACACAAAAAGAAATCCATAAAAGTGCATCAGTGAAAAAAGTCCAAAAGTGCTCCAAATAATGAAGTGACTGATTGTGATTGAATCTCAAAAAGCTGTGATCGACAGGAAGGTTCCTTCACCAATAGCTAAAGATGGCCCCTCACCTCAGCCATTCGACCATGGCTAGGTCACAAAACTTTTGAAAAACCTCCAAGGTAAGTGTAAGGACACGTCCAAGCTTTAAAGGTTACCAGCAGGCAGCAGACAGCTCAATACTCCCAACGACCACAGAGAAATATATGAAACAAAAAGGGAACAGACTAGTGCTCTCTGTCTCAAACTTTGGTAGTTTTGGTGTCTAAAAGGCCCATAGTTCTTTTATTTCACAAACTTTGAATATATTAGGATGTGGCACGTTGCTTTATACATCCACAGCACCACCCTATTTTCCCATGCACCATCCTCAATCTTTATTCAATCTTTATTCACTCCCTCATAATGGGTAGTGTCAGTGAATTAGTTTCACCTCTTTCCTATTTTGAATGGAACCTGTTGAACGTACACCGTGGTTTTCAGCAAGTACCTCTAGGCAAGGGGGGCATCAATGGCCTTTCTCAGACAATTCCATCACTAGTCCAGGAATGTATTAAGAGCTTCTCTGTATGAGTCTGCCTGGATCCAGGAGCAGGCATGAAATGGAGGAAATACAGTTCCAGGTTAAAGCAGTAACCTTTAACCTGGAACTGTATTTCCTCCATTTCATGCCTGCTCCTGGATCCAGGCAGACTCATACAGAGAAGCTCTTAATACATTCCTGGACTAGTGATGGAATTGTCTGAGAAAGGCCATTGATGCCCCCCTTGCCTAGAGGTACTTGCTGAAAACCACGGTGTACGTTCAACAGGTTCCATTCAAAATAGGAAAGAGGTGAAACTAATTCACTGACACTACCCATTATGAGGGAGTGAATAAAGATTGAATAAAGATTGAGGATGGTGCATGGGAAAATAGGGTGGTGCTGTGGATGTATAAAGCAACGTGCCACATCCTAATATATTCAAAGTTTGTGAAATAAAAGAACTATGGGCCTTTTAGACACCAAAACTACCAAAGTTTGAGACAGAGAGCACTAGTCTGTTCCCTTTTTGTTTCATATATTTCTCTGTGGTCGTTGGGAGTATTGAGCTGTCTGCTGCCTGCTGGTAACCTTTAAAGCTTGGACGTGTCCTTACACTTACCTTGGAGGTTTTTCAAAAGTTTTGTGACCTAGCCATGGTCGAATGGCTGAGGTGAGGGGCCATCTTTAGCTATTGGTGAAGGAACCTTCCTGTCGATCACAGCTTTTTGAGATTCAATCACAATCAGTCACTTCATTATTTGGAGCACTTTTGGACTTTTTTCACTGATGCACTTTTATGGATTTCTTTTTGTGTTAATATTAGAGTTATATATATATATATATTTTTATATATAATTTATATACATTATCTGATCATCAATTGTGTTATTACTTAATTTTATATGTTTTGCGCTGCACTTTATTGTTATTGATCATTATTGGGATTTCTATTTGAATTTATCCTCCAGTGCTGGCTTGCATTTTTTAAAGTTTTTTGTGTATTTTCCAGCGCGGAATTTCTTCTTTATTTTAGGTTTAACTATACGCCACGAAACAGCAGCTTTAACTATACGCCGGAAAAAGCCGACTAGAGACGACGTAAAAGAATGCGACGGCCGCTCGTACGTTCGTGGATCGTCGGAAATAGCTAATTTGCATACTCGACGCAGATTACGATGGGAACGCCACCCAGCGGACGGCGAAGAATTGCATCTTAGATCCAAAGGCGTACGAAGCCGTACGCCTGTCCGATCTAACCCAGATGCCGTTGTATCTTGTTTTGAGGATTCAAAACAAAGATACGACACAGGAAATTTGAAAGTACGCCGGCGTATCAGTAGATACGCCGGCGTACTCGCTTTGTGGATCTGCCCCTGAGTGTTTGGCACAGCAGTGTATTATTCAACATGAAAGAATACAGGCTGATTTTGATTCTTACGTTGTACATGTTAATCTGGACACTGACAACCTTAGCAGAAACATTTCATTTCTTTAGGCTAGGTTCACACTGCTGCCATCCAATTCCATCTGACTTTCATTGCAATTTGGTAATGCAACAGATGCTAATTTGATGCTACTTCAAAGTGGTTTGCATATTCTATGTTAATAGGCACCATTGAAAACAATGTGATTTCCATTGTCATGAGATTGTGTGCAACTCATGTCGTATCAGAAATCGCATTAGTGTGAACAAAGCTCAAATTAAACCACCACAAAAGAGAGTTATGTGTCAATTAACAAATGGTTAAATGTATATTTAAGTAAAGTAATATATGTATGAAAGGGAAAAAAGTGTGGCGCTATTAATAAACAATGTCAAAAATGGCAAAATATAAATAATATAAAGCAAAACGTAAATATTACAATTGTATGTGTGGTGTAAGACACTGACAAGTGTCGTGTTAAAAAAAAACGGGTGTCAGTGACACAACAAATCAACAGGTGAAATGAGAACTCAGTCTCCAATCAAAAAACTCACAAAACAAAACAGTGCAAAACGTGAATACATGAAAAATAAATCTCATGTGCAAAGTGTAAACGACAGTCAGTAATTTATCCTCTGAGGTCTATAGCTGGTATTGATCCTGACGTCATGCAGATATTGTCGCCACTGTACACTTGTGAAGCCACCACCAAAAAAGGAGAAGA